>NC_134854.1:19686666-19924166 GCF_049852395.1 Peromyscus maniculatus bairdii | reverse complement strand
AATGCTAAGCCAGGATTTTTTTCTAACCTCAAAAAAACATTGGGGTTTGATGAGGTTCAGCTTTGGGGCAAGTTTCAGGACAGTGTTTGTTCTAGCAACTTCCTCCCTCCTCTGTGGAAAGTCTGTTGGAGTCTGTGGTGGTTCTGGAAGCCAAGCTCTGAGGGCTCTAGGCTTCAGTGTCATGAGACAGGCTCCAATCTGTCATTTGTGTCTCTGCCCACATTTTCTTCAGTGTGTTCTTTGGACTTAGGCCTTCCCGGACAAGTCCCTACATGAAGGAGAGCCCAGACCTTTCTCATCCAATTCTTTCTGGTGGAGCCTCTTTGCTTATGCCCCACCTCCCAGCATTTCCAGAATGCACCGGTTCCTGCTCCCTTAGAAGGGTGTTGCCCCCTTTCTGCCTCAGTTATGTCTAATTCCACCGTTCAAGATGTGCCTTGGGCCTGGGAACTTTTCTTACATGTTCACTTAGGGAGTTGTGTCGCATAATTCATTCACTACTGCGTAGGTCCTAGTCTTTGGGATATACCTTCCCCAGGAAGAATGGTGATGTCTGTTGTAAAACATAAAGGAAGAGGATGAAGGAATACTTCAGGAGTGTAGCACCTGATTTTGTGGGTGCAAAGTTTTAATCTCAAAGGTCAAAAGTGAAGGAATTTTTTGGAAAGAGGATGGAGAAAAAAATATTTTGTGAGACTCTAATATGCTTTAAAACTCTGTACTAGAATCTTCGTATAAGACCTCATTTAAATTTCACGTCTGTGCAGTAGTATCTAATTCATACTGCCATGAAGATTGTTGGGAGTTAGTACAGAGCATGCTCCCCATCTCCGTCCCCTGCATCTACTCCAGTCATAATTAGTTTACACATTTGCCTATATTCAATTAAACACACAATAATGTACTTTGTAAGATACATTATAGACTTCTGTTTGCCTTAATAAATGAGACATAAAATTGAGAAGTTTTTAAAACTACCGTTACACTAGTTCTGAATTTATCCTCAGGAGATGAAGTGCCAGGGATTGGAACTTTTTAATCTTTAATTTATTTTTGCCCTAGAAAACTAACAGTTTTATGTACTGACATTTAAAGTTTGAATGGTACATTAGTGTAATTTTCAAGATTTCAACATGAACATCTATTTCATATTTTTTTTTAAAGACTACAAAATTACTTCTCTTTTTGGGTATGATAAACTCTTATCGCAGCACAGAGTTCTTGTTAAAAAAATCTTTTGTAGAATTCATATGCTAAATATCAAACCAGGTAAATGTCAAGCTTTGTAAAAATATAAGGAAATTAGTGCTTTCAATTTCATTAGCATATAGAAGCAGGAGTTTTGCGGCATACATTTGAATACTAAAAGTTTTACAGTGCTGTTAAATGCAAGAGACACTCAGCAACTCTCTTGAATGTGGAAATCATCAAACTGGGTGCTGTGAGGGACTCCCTCTCTCTAGATATTTAGTGTAATTTGGCAGACCAGGCGCCAGCAGACTTTTTTTTTGTAAAGGGGTAGATGGTGAAATGCTTGGTTTTGCAGGTTACTCGGCTCTGTGCTTAACTTTCTTCTTACAGAATGGAAGCTATAGATAATATAAAAAAGGATGTTGACAGCAATGCTTTAATAAAATTTTATGAATGAACACTAACATTTCATAATTTTCACATCATCTTAAAGACATAAAGAAATGACATTCTCAGCTTATAGACCATATACAAGTAGGAAGTGTGCCAAATTTGTTATTCCATCTTGTGGAATATATATAAAGAAGAGGTTGACATTGTTATCATATGTGTGATTGACATACAGGGAATACGGAATTGAGTTTGGCATTTCATAAGTTCCCATTAAAGGGAAAATGCAACTACACCAGAGCTCTCAGATAATTTGACAACAAGCAAAAACTCTGAGTCTGCCATTCTATTGTTCAGATTGCTTCCACAAATGGGTAATACATTATAAATGGTAAAAAAAAAAAAAAACCAACAGTATTAATGGAATATGATATATAGTAGTGCTTTCAAATACAGCCATACCTCATTTGATTGTGCCTTATTATATAGCATTTGACAGGCACTGTATTGCAATTTTTTATACATTGAAGGCTCGTGGCAACTCTGCTATGAGCAAATCAGCAGGTGCCATTTTCCCCAGTAGCGGGTTCACGCGTGTCTGTGTTATACCCTTTGTTGCTTGGTCCTGGAGACCTGGCTGGGTGGTGAGGGCGTGAAGACCGAGCAGACACACAGAACACAAGCTGGGGCCGGGTGGGCTGTGCTTGGGCTGCGGAAGGTACAGCAGCTGTGCAACCCCCGGGACCTCAGCTCATGTCTTCTGTCTAGCACAGGGAGGAAAGAGTTCGTCTCAACAGGAGAGTTGGGAGGGCGGCAGTCTCAGCCTGCAGTCATCCAGGATGAGGAAGCTGCAGTTGCTAATACTTGCACACTCTGGTCAGTTACTGGTAAAGATCATACTTGCACACTGTCAACATTTGCACGCAGACCAGAGAAAGGGTTTTCCATCCTTCTGAGCCTAACCTGGGGAAAGCTTTGCTACTCCCCCGGATCTGAGGCACTGGGGTCCTTGACAAGGCTGTGCCTACATCAAACAATACACGCTCACTCAGGACTTCATCCTCTCTTGCACATTCATTCACTCCTCGGCTCCCCATACTTGGTAGGTCTTGTAATATTTCAAACTTTTTCATGATTACTCAGTTCTGGTGATCTGTGATCAGTGATTTGGGAGTGCTATGTGTTACATCTACATAAGATGAACTTAATAAAGTTGTAGATGTGCTCTGACTGCTCCGTCAGCTGCCTATTCCCCACCTCTCTCCCTTTTATTGAGATTCCCTTTTCCCTAGGACACAATAATATGGAAATTAGGTCAATTAACGCTGAAGTGTCCTCTAAGTGTTCGGGTGCAAGGAGGGATGTGCATTTACTTTAAATGACATGAGTAAGCTCAGGGAGGAAAGATCAGGAGCTGAGACAGTCCCAAACCTACACCAGTGAAGGGAGAATCAGTGAAAGCAAAGGAAATGGACTTGAAGGGAAAGAAAAGTGTGATTCCAGTTCATACACTAGTGGGCGAAGCAGCCGGATTGCTGAGGTGAACGGTCTCAGCAGACGAGAAGGGAGTCACCAGAATATTCCTGTAAGTCAAAGCCTAAGGCAGAGCAAGACCCCAACTCATTTCACTTCTAAAAAGTCTGAAAGGTGAGGAAGCTGCAGAGGAAAAGTATAAAGTAACACAAACTGGTTCACGAGTTTTAGGGAAAGAAGCCATCTTGATAACACAAGAGTGCAGGGTGAGGCAGTGAGAGGTGATTTAGAACTGATGCATTTTGGGAAGATCTAGCTAAGATCAAAGGAAAGTGGCCGGCTCCAGTAAACAGCACTCAGCTTTCCAATGTGGGTGAAACAGCCTTCCAGTGGAAGAAGACACCATCTAGGGCTTTCGTAAGTAGACAGAAGTCAAAGCTAATTTCAAAGCTTCAAAGGTCAAGATGACTCTCTTAGAGTGGTTAATGTAGCTAGTGACTTTCAGTTGAAGCCAGGGCTCTTCCATTTTGAAAGTCCCAGGGCCTTTAAGAATTATTCTGCGCCCACTCTGCTTGTTCTTTTCATATGAACAGCAAAGCCTACACAACTCCTTATGGGGATGACTGAAGATTTTAACCCCATGTATCAACACTCCCTGTCCAGAACAAGGATTCTTTGCCCTTGGTCACCTGAGCGCTGAAGATGTATGATGAGACTGATGCTCTCGTACCTCCAATACAACACCCACTCATGCTCATGGAGAAACTTGACCTTTCAAGTCCTGGCATTGAAGAGAGACATCTTACTGTAGATAGTGATTTTGCTGGTGGACAGGGTGTGGGGTGTGTGGGGTGGGTATGAAATCGAACACCTTCTGGAAAGTGTGCTCGGTGCTACTAAAGAGTTTGTGATTTATAGGAAGAGGTCAAAATATTAACACTGAAAAGGGTTTGGAAGAAGTCAATTCTTGCTTTCATGGATGCTTAGAAGAACTGAAGACATTAGTGGAGGAAGTGACTACAGATGTTGATTACAGATGTGGTGGAAAAGCAACAGAACTAGGATTAAGGTAGAGCCTGAGGAGATGCCGATTGCTGCAATAAATGAGAGAAGTGGAGTGGAGGGAGATCACTTCTCACAGCTGAGCAAATGAAATGGCTTTCTGACACAGCAGTACGGACTGGGCTGAAATCCCGGTGGCTTTCCAATCTTTCCTTCCCAGCTACATTTATGAATGTATATATATGGTTCTCAAAATCAGTTTTTAAAATAGCCTTTGTACTTCAAAATATGTGTGCTGTTTTTTGTTGTTGTTATCTTGTCCATCAGCATTAACTATTGGAACACTGTACTGTGTTTTTTTCATCCTCTGAGACAATAGTACACATAGTAGAGGTAATATTTGTTGCATTTTTATGTGTCTACTTCATTCCAGATTAACTTATTTTAGTTGTTATGTTTTCAAACAGCAGGAATCACTTGTGTTATTGATGTATTTGGTATGTATGGATTTGGTGTTTAACAAAAGTAAAGATCAAAATGACTCCTTGAACTGAACTTTACTCCTGTTGATGATGCTGTGAACACTGTTGAACTGACCAAAAAGGATTTAGATTATCACTTAAGCTTTATTGATAAAGCAGAAGCAGAGTTTGAGAGAGGACTCTACAGTCACTGAGACTATAACTTCCTAATCTCTCTCTCTCTCTCTCTCTCTCTCTCTCTCTCTCTCTCTCTCTCTCTCTCTCTCTCTCTCTTTTCTGTTTTCAAAACAGGGGTTCTCTGTGTAGCCCTGGCTGTTCTGGAACTCACTCTGTAGACCAGGCTGGCCTTGAATTCAGAAATCTGCCTGCCTCTGCCTCTTGAGTGCTGGGACTAAAGGTGTGCACCACAACCACCACCACCACCACCACCACCACCACCACCACCACCACCACCACCACCACCACCACCACCACCACTACCACCACCACCACCCAGCTGAGACTATAACTTATGCAATCCACTTCATTGTGATAATAGCTTTATGGTGGTGGTCTGTAATGGAACTTTTGGTATCTCTGAGGTATGTCTGTTTGCTATTTGTTGGAATTCTGAGAGTGAGGGATTAATATTTCAATTTTTCTAATAGGTTAGCTTTGTTCATGAGACCCAGGGTGGATGTGAGCATAGGTTTACAGCCCTACCTCACCCAGTCTGGCTGTTGAGCATATTCACTGGCTTCTATGGTTGCTAATTCTGTCTTAATTTCTTTTTCTGTTGGTGTTGTTCAAGACAGGTCAGAAACTCTCTTATGGTCTTGTGGTTTTGTTGTCTTAGTCTTGCTTGTGGGCAATTGTCTTTTTTCATGTGTCTTCAATACCTAAGTTAAACTCCAGTTCATTCTCTATGTCTTTGTTGACCTTACAACAACAGTTTTCTCTTTCTTCTGGCTTTGATGCCATGCTCTGTCTTCAAAGGCCCATTTGATGCCATTTGGATGGTCAGGTGTAGATTTTCTCTCTCCTGTTAGTCTCCTTAAAGCATGAATCTCCTTTTAACCTTTTATATCCTCTACAGCATCCAGTTTAGTGTTCCAAATGGCTCTCTGGAAATGCAAACAGCCACAACATTGAGAACTCAGTACTAGACTAAACACCAGGGTTCAGTTCTCATGAGTAGGAGTTGTCATTGGAGAAGTTTAAGATAATAAGTAGTTATAGTCATGTAATTGGGAGGAATTATATTTTCATAAAAGTTTGTAGAATGTGCACTCCCATTCACTTATTAATTCACCCAGCAGTTGCATGTTGAATATGAATAAAACAGCAAATTCTTGCTTTGGATTTCGTAATTGTGAAGTAATATAGATCTTATAATTTTTGTGTGTGTGTGTGTGTGTGTGTGTGTGTATGTACGAGAGAGAGAGAGAGAGAGAGAGAGAGAGAGAGAGAGAGAGAGAGAGAGAGAGAGAGAGAGAGGTAAATGCATACTATACTATACCAGTTAATAATAAGTGCTTGAGAAATGAAGTAAGGTACAGGGTTAGATGTCTAGAGATGAATAGTGCAGTCTGGACAGGAACATCTTTTAAAAAAATTTAATTTATTTTTATATGCATTGGTGTTTTTGCCATGGGTATTGGGTTCCCTGAAACTGGAGCCACACTTGTGTATGGCAACTGGTGTGAGTTGACATCTGCTTGCTGGGAATTGAACTCTGGAAGAGCAGTCAGTGCTCTTAACCCTTGAGCTATCTCTCTAGCCCCAGGAAGATCTCTTTAGGCAAGAAGGCATTTGAACAGAGACCAAAAGGATGGGAGAGACTGGACTACAGGCATCTGGGTGAAGGCTATTTTAGATAGGGATGGTTCAACAGCCTGAGACAGAAAACCTGGGAACACTGAAGTAGTGGAGGAACAGATTGAAAAAGATGTGGGCATTTTACAAGTTACAACAAGAACTTTGAAGGTTTCCAGAATAAGAATGGAAGCAGTGGCTGTTTTTGAACATAAAGTGACAATGTTAAAAGCTTGTGTAGGCTGTAGGGTATAACTCACTTTTTTGACAGTATCTTCTCATAAGCAGGCGATGAGTCAGTCGTATTTACCCCCCCCACACCCCTTCCCCCATCGTTGGGGTGGGCCGGCTCCTATTCAGTATCCATTAAATAAGTGGTGTTTACCCAGTATACTGACTTAAAAATAGAAAAGTTCCCTGAGTTATCACGACTCTGATGATGCAATTTACTTGTAGAACATTCTGAGATTTTTCTATTTATTCAGTGGAGAATTGTTTTGCTTTTTCCCTCTACATTAATCAAAAAACTAAGGCTTTTGTTGCAATAAATGAAAAAGTTACAGCCTTTCCTCACAAGCATTTTGTTTAAGTATCATACTACAAAGGTTTTGAAACACAGACCAAGGGAAATTCTAATTCTGGCTCTGTAATTCATTAGCTGCGTGATCTTTGAAAGTGAAATAATCACACACCCATTTCTTTGTGGAACATTTACCGTGATCAGCACCTACTCACTGTCTCTGAAATCAAGACTTTCACAGTCTGACAAAGAAGAACAGACATGAAAACAAAGACAAGAAATGTAGTCAGTGAGGTGGCTACTGAGGAAACGTGTAGAGGGCTTGGAGAGTAAGTACGCCATCTTAAGTTCCTCAGGCAGGGAAGTAGGGGCACTCTAAGGCTGAGGTCAAGTGGAAAGCCCTGTCCATACAATTCCCTGAACATATGTCAGGGTGTCATATGTTCAGGGAATTAAGAGGTTTCTAGGAATGGGCTGGGGTATAGTTGTAAAGCACATGTTGTTTTGTTTTTTGACACAATTTACCCATGGGGAAGCCATCCCTTACCTATTTGGTGTGGTTTCCATGGCTTGTCTGGTGTTGTGTCTGCCTTACCCAAAGTATGGTCAGGTAGATTATCAAGGATGACCCTTAACAATGACTTACGGAGCTGGACCTTTCAAATGAGTTAAGCAGAAGACTCCTGTGGAATTTCCTTAAGTGAATTCCACAGGGAGAAGTACATCTCTTCCTTAGGATCAGGAGATGTGAGACTTTGGGTTTGAAAGTGACAATGACCATGTTTCCTGCCAACCAGAGGGATCTTGCCTGAGAAGGAAGTATAGTGGGACCACAGAGCTCACATTCGAGCAGAGGAGACATGTACAACAGCTAGCCCTCTCACTTGAAGACAGCATTTATAACAGCACAGGAGCACAGAATTCTGGTGGACCTCCAGTGTGCAGGAGTTCAGCATGACTCAAAGGAAGTACAAGATGAGCGTGTTGTAGCCATATCTGAGTAACAAAGGAAGGGAAGGAGAGAGAATGTTAACAGCCCCAACTGGTCACACTTTCTGTTCAAACCAGAATTTGTTACATGACCAGGGAATCCTATCACTTTTTCAGCTGTTTTGCTAATTTCTGCATTTGTCATTTATGCTAAAAGTGTTGGCAGGGTGGGGTGGGGTGGGGTCAGGGACACACTGGCATTCCACCTGTCTTCTTCCTTGCGCCTTTACTCATAGACTCTGTTGGGAGGATATGTGCATATCGAGAAGTAAAATGAAAGCCATTGAGTTCGTTTGTACAGAAATTCTACTGCTGTGGTAGGAACACATGTATATATGAGCTACTTAAACAGCTAAAAGTGTCTTTATAATTAGCTTGGGCTTTTGTTTACTTGAGTGGATACTTTGAAGTGTTTTAAAATGACTGCTTTCTCCTGGGAATCAAAATAGTCTCTTGAAAATTTTATTGACACTAATAATTAGCCTCCTAGGTTCTTTGTGTATTGACAATGGAAAAGTTAATTGCTCTAATTTTTAAATTAATGAAGTTTAATTCTGATTTTATTGTACTCAATTTCTTAATGAATCAGAGAGAATATAACCATGTAGAAAGTCTTGTCTTTATGTGGAACATCTGTTAGGAGGGAATTCAACTTGGAGAGCTTGTCTGGGCAATTGTCCTGTCCTTACCGCTCCCTCGGAAGAAGAGGGGCTTCACTTCTAAAAAAATTATTATTAATTAAATGTATTCATAATTTTTACATTCCTACCACAGTTTACTTCCCCTCTTCTGCTATACCCCACCCCACCCCCACCCATCCCCTCCTCTGCTTCTGTTCAGGAAGGGGCAGGCCTCCCAGGAGTGTCAATAAAGCATGGTTTGTCAAGTTGAGGTAGGAGGAGGGGACTCCTGTGTCACCCAGTTTGAAGGAAAAGCTGAGCCTGTAAAGCCCACTCCTGCCTTTGGACCTCGTGGCCACCAGTAGGCGCCATGTTCTGCTTATTCCATTGTTCCCAAGGGCACCCCCCTCCACACCAAGTGCAAATTTGACAAACGCGTGGTCCAGTTGACATTCTGTGGTGACCCGTTAGGAAGCCTGCCTGTCTGTGAGAGAAGCCACATTATCATACCAACCACCTTCTCTGATACACTGTTTAATGGCGTTAGATTTGCTGATTTTTAAAGAGATATTGAGGTACTTTGCCTTGAGATACCAGTAGAATCTGAAGTGAACTTTACCAAGGTGACATGGCTCCCAGCCACTGTACCCTCTTCTGATCTCTCACTTGGTTCAGAAGTCAGGAGGGGAGAAAAAAGAGAGATGCTGTTTGTGCAGACCCTTTGACTTTTAAAAAGGTCAACTTTGTTACTCCATTCTCGTTGACAGCCAAACTCTGGGCTAAGATCAGCTTAGCTGCCTCCCTTTCCGCTCTGGTTGCATTCTCTTTTCAGGTCTTATATGGCTCCGACGGCTTAAGTTTAGAGGCATTTTCCTCAGTGTTCCCAAGTGTGAAAATGAAGGAGAGGTGAGTGAAGGCCTGCATCACGCCATGAAGCCGACGGCAGACTGGTGACTGCCCCGCCAAGAGGCAGGCACACCCTCTCCTGACACAGCCTTTCAGAGGAACGGGGAGACACACGGAAGCAAACGGGCCAGTGAAAGTCTTAGTCTCGTCACACACGGTCTCGGCTTAGAGTGTAGATTCTGCAGTTTATGCTGAATATGGGGGGGTACTCGCAACGTCAGCCAGATTATACTTTGGTGAGTCTGTTGAGGAATTTGGAGTTTTATTTTCTAAGATCTTTTATGATAAATAATTCCTACCCCAACCTTACTTTCCTGGGAGCAAATTGGTGGCTGCAAATGAATGAACTTGTCCCATTGCTTCTGTTTGGTTTTGGAGACAAGGTTTTACTGGGTGGCCCCGGTTGACTGTTCTCATGGAGTTTCTTGCCGCAGCCTCTCAAGTCCCTGGCTGCCAGGTTAGTAATACCACAGGTGCCACAGGTTTCCAAAGACAATGAAGAAGGCCCCAAAGAAACTATTTCAGAATCTTCCTTTCTTGCCTGGTTAAAGCAAATTTTCAAACAAAACAGGCTGGACACACACTTACTGCTTTAAAAAATTCACAAGCAGCCTTCCTCTGGCAGAGACGACTTGGCAAACTAATGAACTCCAGATAGCCGGGTGGCCGGCAGGCTCCACGGATTCCGTCTAGCCCTACCTTGGGTTTCCTCTTTTAATGATGTCCAGAATAGATCCATTCATCTATTTTTAAACTTTCTAAACTTAGCAAGAGGAAAACAGGGCAGTGAGCTGAAGCGATAGGCTACTTTATTACCCCAGTTATTAGCCTGACAAAATAAGTGACTTTCCATTAACCAGCAGTGACAGAAGAGGTGGAAGGTCTAGAGGTCAATAGCGCCTGTGATACAGATCCCCTAAATGTAGCATCTCTCCAGGGACCATCGGAATGAACCACTGACAGGCTAATTGCTCTTATTCCCTAATTA
Organism: Peromyscus maniculatus bairdii; assembly: GCF_049852395.1. Lineage (NCBI taxonomy): Eukaryota > Metazoa > Chordata > Mammalia > Rodentia > Cricetidae > Peromyscus > Peromyscus maniculatus. The sequence goes on along the minus strand of NC_134854.1, from coordinate 19,913,810 downwards.
AGCAAGCCTTGCTTCATTAATAGTTTGCCACAATTGGACAACATTTTCAAGACTCTAAAGATCTACCGAATGATAATTGGTAAACAACTGAAATGAAACCAGCCACTACTTGATGATGAGATTAATGAGATTAATTGAGTAATTATTGTTTCACTTAAAATAAAAAAAATGGTAAGGAAATGTAGCTGTGGATTCACTACCAGTCTTTTCTTGGGAAAAATCTCAGAGACACACAAAAGCTTTCTATTAAGAAGAGTCTATGAATTTGATCTGTTTATAAGGAATTCCAACATGGAATTTATAATTTATTTAGCTTTTAACTATTTTCAATAAAATATACTTTTTCATATATATACTATATACATATATACTATATATATATATATCTACTTAACATCTGTATATATCATTTAAAAGACTAGCCATATGGATAGAGTTTGAGCAGGCATCTGACAAACTGCTCCACACATACATAACTTTGTAAAAACTAATTGTTTCAGCAAAGTAAAGTGTATTCTGAAACTTTTGGCAAACATATCAGAACACTGTGTTTGGTTCAGTTTGACTTAATAGCTGTGATTTTTGAAATTGTTCAAGTGGTTTCTTTAGCAGTGAGTGTAAAAGACAAAAATTTACATCAAACTTCCATGAAAATTCTTTTTCGTGTGTCATAATTAAGCAGTTAGTGTAGGTTTTGAAGTTTCAAAATTGGTCACTATGGACGGTCTATGATTTCGTTGTACTTAAGTCTGTTTTTTTCTTGTCAAAGATGATTTCAACTATACAACTCAAACTGTCAGTAAAAAAACGATGCTAACTGTCTCAGATAAGATAGTCCTAGTGGAGACTTGATAGACTGCTAGGAAAGGTCTGGATATTTGCTGACCCTTCCATCACTGGGAAATAAGATCACATCATCAGGGTGTCGGCTCTCTGGTAGAGGATGAAGAAGTGGGTCCATCATTCTTCCAAACTGGGTTGGCATTACTGCTCAAGTCTATACAATGGGGAAAAAACTCCGTGCAAAGAGTTCAGAATTAGGGTGCTCAGTTCCCTCCTGGTGGCAGCTTGAATTCAAGGGAATTCACTCCATTCTACCTACTTATGTAAGGTGAGGAAGTAGTGGCACCATTTACTGAGTATTGGCTGGTACCCAGTACCATGGACCGCACTGCAGAGGATTCTTACCAGGGTCCTTGCAAGAGAAGAGTTCTAGTCTTGAAAAGCCACGAATCCTTTCTTATCAGTGGTAGAAGAGTCTAACCCAGGATCCCCTGGGTGTACAACCAGGATCATCCATGGTGATTATAGCCTTCAGAATTTAGACGATCCAAACAAATAATGATTCGGAGAGAAGAGAAAGATCAGTTCAACCTGGGTTACTGAGTGGAAAATCACCCTGTGGGGAAGCTGCATTGGCCCTAGAATCCAGGGGATTTCCTCTTCCTGGGAACTAACCTTTGCTCTTGTATGGAAGAGCCTATGTGGCACCCTCAATGGAAGCGGTAATGGAAGAGACAAGGCAAGGCAGGAAACCTCACAGAGCAGAAGCTAACTTGTTATTAGCAGAGGCCACCCCATTAAAACAAACTCAAGATGGGCGAGGGAAGAGAAAACAATTGTACCTGGCAGGAAAATCCACGTCATGGCCAGTGGAGCGCTCTCGGTAGTTAATCTCCGGTAAATTACTTCATGGTTATGATCAGCAACATGGAGAAGCCAGAGTCATTCTCTCTCCATAGTCAGTTTGAGCCAGCACAAGTGTGGGAGAGGACTCCAGGTCTTCTGTGGAGGTGGCGAGGCTACAGGACCAGCACAATAAGCTATTGCTGTGTGCTAAGACAGCTTCCGGCCTACAGTGCCTGCCCGTGACTTCTCCATGTGTGTGGCCTCTGGATCCTCCATCTGCTCATGGAGGGAACAGAATTTCTAACTCAGAGCTCTTACTGAAAGAGGCAGATAGGGGACTGCAGCAGGTGGGCTGCAGCTCCCCCCCCCCCTCCGCTTCAGGACCAGACACACTCAAAGGCCTCTGTTTCACACCCCATTTTTCAGGGTAAGTCTTAATTGAGGGGAAGGGCTCCTTGATTAAAACAGAACAAAACAAAAACATAACAACTTTGGAAACCAGTGGAGTAGAAGACTCCTTTGAGCCTTTTCCTATTCTGGCCATTTGTTAGGAGAGGAAAATTGAGAGTCTGAGAAAGGAGAGTTCTAATGGAAAGAAGAGTCAAGCTTGATAAGATCTTCTAGCAAATGGCCAGGGCCAGCTGCGCCTGGAGTCTTTGATTGGCCAGTGACCCCAGCGGGTCACAGCTGTAGAAGAACCTGACGTCATTCATTCACTCACATGCAGATGCAATCCAACTGGATTAGTGGCCAGGGCTGGAAAAGTCACCCTGAGGCTTCTTCGCCACAATCCTCAGAGGAGGATGTTCCTTCAGGCTTGGGTTTTCTAATTGCTGTTTTGTACAGGTTTGTACTATGGGGTTAATATTAAAAAAAATGCTTTGAAATGCAAATGTGCTGCCAGTTATAGTCTGTGGAGCCTCGCTCTAAATCTAAATCCGACTGGAGGAGAGATTCTCATAAGTATAGCTTTGTTACAAAGGGTTTTGGGCAATCTTAAACCAAAACATTCAAAAAACACAATATGCCTATGGCAATTCTCTCTTGGAGAGTTGAAAGTCTTTCCCGAAAGTAGATAATTAGCTGCTTACTGCCTCATCTGTTTGTATTGTGTTTTCTTAAAGTGCTGGATGACCAGATTACCTGCAGAACTGCCTGCCCTGCCGGGTTACCTTTGAATAATTCATTCCCAGCGGACCATCTCAAGGGAAATTTTTCTGAAGGAAAAATATGTAACTTCAGAAAGGCGAGAACCAGAAAGTGGTCTTAGAAATAGATAAATAGCAAAGAATGAGGAAAATTTCATATTTATCTACTGTATTTTGTCCTGATGTTTGTATTATAGTTCTCAGTACAGGACATAAACAATCATAAAGTCCCCAAACAATGACCATATGTACGCTATCTCTTGCTATTTTCTGTCAGGACTGTGAAAGAATAATTCCATAGACAAGCACCGAAGAGTGAGCATCAGTGTTTTTAACTCTATTACCTTTTATTTAAAGACAGAGTCTGGCACTGTAGCTCTGGCTTGCCCAGAGCTCGCAGAGATTTGCCTGTATCTGCCATTTGACTACCGGGAGAGTTGGTATTTTGGTGTTTTGGTTTTTCAAGACAGGGTTTCTCTGTATAGTACTGGAGTTCTAGAACTCACTCTGTAGACCAGGCTGGCCTCGAACTCAGAGATCCAGCTGCCTCTGACTCCCGAGGGCTGGAATTAAAGTCATGCACCACCACTGCCCAGCGAGAGTTGGTGTCTTAAAGAGGCTTCCATGTATGGTGCTCTGTGAGGACGTGTGAGAGATGTGCAGTATAATACATTTTTATAATCCTAATGGGATATAGGAAATGGCACATGGAAGGGATTGGAAACAACATACAGAATATTATCATTCAGCATTTTCTGAAATAATTCTGTCAAAGTAGCTTAGGAGTGTCCACAGTTGAATCCAGGATCAGTCATAGTGCATTTGGAAGAAATAGCCCCACGGCAGAGAGCAGGATAAAAGCAGAGCACATAGTTATATAGATGCTGGCCTCTACAAATTACCTTCTCATGTTCAGGTCCTTCCTTCTCCCCCCAATAGGAAATGCATGGGGGAGCCAGGCAGTGGTGGTGCTCGCCTTTAATCCCAGCACTCAGCAGGCAGAGACAGGCAGATCTCTGTGAGTTCGAGGCCAGCCTGGTCTACAGAATAAATTCCAGGACAGGCTCCAAAGCCACAGAGAGAAACCCTGTCTGGAAAAACAAACAAAACAAAACAACAACAAAAACAACCACCACCACCACCACCACCAACAACAAAAACCCTGAAATGTATGGGGAAAGTGGCCACAGAATGACTGCTAGTTTCCTTCGTGATTTCCACATGTCCAAGCCTTCCAAAGGAAGCAGATGTTGAGTGGGACCCACAAACTTTGCTGCAAAGCCAAGGGCATCAGATCTACCCTATTGTCTTCATGTCTGTACAGACTCAAACTCCTTTGATGTGTGGGATGATTGTGACATGGTCACCTAGGAGCATGTGAGGGATCTGCTAGATCTTCCCAAGTTCCGGCCTCTTCAATTGCTCTAAGGTTCAACCTTTTAGAACTTAATATTGGTGCGCAGAGGAGTTGAGTTGCTTACTAATATTCTAATTGTTTATGAAGAATCAGGACAGCATATACATCCCTCTATCTGGGCCATATCCTCTGTCCAGGGAACCAGCTGCACGTTCAGAGGGGTAGGGAGGCTACCCTGCAACCTCTCCTTCCTGCAGGCTTCTGAGAAGGGCGGCCGTTCTTTTCTTTTCAGCACAGTAAGCCCAAGATGCTGTATTACAGCACCACAGGCTTTTCTGCTTAAGACTATTTGCTGTAAAAATGAAGCAGCTTGGGGAGGTGATTGCAAATCCTAATGAAAGAAAGAACATGTGCAGATTTGGCTCTGCTATGATGACATATTTCTCATTTTTACCTCAGCAAACATGACATTCTTTCTTGTTAAAGCAGGTGTTTTCCTGTTTCTTGGCCTCTCTGGTGTCTTTCTCTCTGTCTCTCTCTCTGTCTCTGTCTCTCTGTCTCTGTCTCTCTCTCTGTCTCTGTCTCTCTCTCTCTCTCTCTCTCTCTCTCTCTCTCTCTCTCTCACACACACACACACACACACACACACACACACACAAACAAACATACACACTTTCAATTTTACTTATGGGCCACCGAGCACATGGTTACAGGATCTTCTCATCTGAACCCACAATGTCCTCCCTTGCATTTAGGAGGAAGGGAGCTAAAAGGTAAGCGATGGTTTGGGCCTTCAGGTAAGAGGCTCAAGTAGCCTCATACGTTCTAGCTGGGGACCATGTGCCTTGGAGTTCTAAGATTTTTGAGTGGATTGGAAATCATAAAGAGATGTTGAGGCTTAGGGACTCTAAATGAACACTTTTAATTCATCAATATGTTTCAAGACTTTTTATGTGACATTACTCAGAAAATTATACTTATACTACTAATTGTATGGAAATATTTGTTAAGACTTAACAATTCAGTTGATTTGGTTTTAATGGAATACACACCCCTGTATCCTGGGGAAACCATTTTCTCAGCAGGAGTATGGTTGAAATATAGTTCTGGAAGTATTGCTAGACAGTGCTCAAACTCCCAACAGAGGATGCTAAATATATTACTCTGTGTGTGTGTGTGTGTGTGTGTGTGTGTGTGTGTGTGTGTGTGTGTCTTTCTGTGTTAATGGTTAAAATTTTCTCCTAACACACTCACAGTTACTACAGGTAGATACATGCACGTAAAGATACAAATTTACCTAGTGGGTTAATTTACCTCATTTAGATCTTGGTTTTTCACCATCTCTTGCTGCTGCTGTTAGGTAGGTTCCTGGAACCCGTGTGAGTCCATTAGCTGCTTTCGAATTGCTTCCACACAGCAGGACACCCTATTATTTTATCAGCCACATTCAACTTTACAAAAAGATCTGTTTCTCCGTGGGCTGCTACTCCGAGTACTGATTTCAGACCAAACCCTGCTGCTCTATCAGCCTTTTCTTTCCTTATGCCTGAATACAGAACCCCAGAAAGCAGGGGATGAATGGAGATGCAAGGAGCCTCTCAGCTCAGTGGATGCAACAATTGCTTCACGAATCTCATTTGTATGGAGGTCAGAAAGAAATCGTGAAAGTAGGTCCCTGGTACAGAAAGCGAACGTGTTCTAGCAGATCCTTTCTCTATGATGGGGGGGGGGGGGTTGGACTAGGGCTGCAGGGGGTAGCCTGCCTGTTCAACTACTCCAGGGTTTGGTCCTTTCAGGACCTAGCAGGGGTATGTTGAGAAGCTGAGCTCTTTACTAATATCCTAATTTTTCTTTTTTAATGCAGGCATCAGAGGGACACACATAGTTCTCTATGCTCCATCTTTCACTGTTCATGTCTGCACACTGTCGGAGAGCAGCAAGTTCTTGGCAAGTGCTTTCTAATAGATCTGTCGCTTTAAAGTGAATAAATTAGAGCTCCCAACTCCTATGTAGCTTGAAGATGATCCTGCATTCCTAATCCTTCTGCCTTCCCACTCAAGTGTTAGGATTACAGCTGTGTACCACCATACCTCATTTGTGTGATAGAAGTGATTGAACCCAGGGCTTTGTGTATGCTAGGCAAGTGCTCTACCAACGAAGCTATGTCTCCAGCCCTTAAATAATTTGAATAATTAAAGGAAAAACCTCTGTTCACTGCTTCTTAGTTGCCTGATGACTTTTTGTTGGACATTATAATCTAATATTATGGGTCCTTGTAGCTGGAGCTCACAGGGTAGATCTCAACCATGTGCATTAATTGCTGAAGTCTGTTTTGTTCTTCCTATCCCCCAGACAAGCCTAACCTGTAAAAGAAGCTTTGGGCTGAGAGTGGAGGAACTTTAGCTGTTTCTTCAGCCTCTTCTATGTTCTAGGGCCCTGGGGTGGAGGGAAGTAGGGTTATGTCAGTCTCTTCTTCTAAGCCCAAATGTGGGGCGTTGCCTGAAGGTTTGGAATGTAGGTATCTGTACTTATTCATTGTGGTCAATTTAACACTTAACGATATTTTAAATGAATTAAATATATTTGCTACTGTGAGTTTTGCTAAGACTTGCCTTCAGCAGTTTTCAGTTTAGTCTTATACATTTTATGAAGGACAAGCTTATTCTTGATCTTTTTTTCCCTCTTTCATTTTGTAGTTGTTAATTCATTTGTTATCTTTTAAAGTCGTTCTTTGCTTTTCACTGGTGTAAACTTTACAATGTGGTAGAAATGTCAAGATCTTAAGTATGTATGCAGTTGAATGTTTTCATACATCTAAATACATATGACCATCATGCAGAACAAGAAATAGACATTTCCATCTCCCTAGTAAATTCTGACATCCTTATGCCCAAAGTTACAATTTTCCTGACCTTTATGAGCTTTTCCTTCTTGTTTGTTCTTGAGTTTCTGTGGATGGAGCTATAGAACATGCATTCATTAGCATCTAGCTTCTTTCGCCCAATAGGAGGCTGAGATTCATCAATTGGTGTGAAAAAATTTTTTGGGCAAATAAACCAAGAATTATTGAATATGTTATCTATCTATCAAACCTAAGGACAACACTGGAGAAAAATTATAACCAAATGAAATTCATTGGCAAATTCAAGATAAGATAAAGAAAGAAAGGAGGGCTAGAATGATGGCTGAGTTGGTAAAGTGCTTGTCACAGAGCATGAAAACCTGGGTTTGATTTAAAAAAAAAAAAAAAAAAAAAAGGCCAGGCTTGGTGGTGAGTGTGCAGACCCCTGAGGCTGGCTATCTGAAAAATCTAGGCCAACCTATGGACTGTAGGTCCAGTGAGAAACCCTGCCTTAGCAACAAGGTGAAAACACAAGACAATGACACCTGCTGTGGGAGGCTGTCTTATCGGCATATCAGGGATGCCACATCCTCAAAATCTCAATAGGATGGTTTCCTAAGCAAGATCTGGATAATAACATCACCAGTCAGTACCGATACAGATGTGGGAAATTTCCCAGGGCTCCGCTCCTTTGGTGAAGAGCTGCAGATGATCAATGGCTGCCAAGATGGGGAGATATTCAGTTTCTGCAGGAACGAGCCCCCAGATAAGTTATCCAGTCCCAAGTGGTCACCGTAAACACATGTACTTGTGTGCAACACTAAACTAACTCAGTGTGTGTGTGTGTGTGTGTGTGTGTGTGTGTGTGTGTAAAACAACAATATTTACACAAGAGGTCATGAGTTTGAGAGAAAGCTGGGAACACACAGAAATGATGTAAATACAGTACTCATGTATAAAATTCTTGACATTTTAAAGGAAAAATAACATGAATAAGTAAAGTGGAAAATAACTGAGATAGACACCCAACATTGACCTATGGCTTCCACTCACATGTGCATATTTGTGCACACACTTGCATGTGCACATATGCTCCTCTACCAACATGAATGTACACATAAAAGAAAAAGGAGGGCTGGAGAGATGGTTCAGAGGTTAAGAGCAACGTATGCCCTTCCAGAGGCCCTGAGTTCAATTCCCAGCACCCACATGGTGGCTCACAACCATCTGTAATGAGATCTGGCACCCTTTTCTGTATATGTAATACATAAATAAATCTTAAAAAAGAAAGAAAGAAAGAGGAACAAAGGTGGTTCCTACCTCACATGATCTGAAGGACGCAGCGGCAGGCCTTCCACAATGAATCTGGAATGGAGGACCCGTACAGAAGTATTCTACAGCAGTGTTTTTCAAAATGTACTCTGCACATGACTCACCCAAGGATCTTTGAGTTCTAATTTTTCAGAACTTCATTTTTCATCTTGGTAAGAACAGTTAAAATGAGATCTACCTTCCTAACAAACTTTTAAGTGATAACACAGTATTGTAACTACTAACTTCTCCTAGTTAGCTCCAGCTGTCAGTTTAACACAGACTAGAGTCATCTGAGGGAGTGTCAATGGAGGGATCGGTCAGATTGTCTGTGACTGTGTCTCTAAGGGATTGTCTCGATTACTAATAAATGTGGGAGATCCCAGCCTGCTGCTGCAGGGCAGTCTCGGGCTGTGTCCGGAAGCTGGCTGGATATCAGCCCAAGAGAGCAAGTTAGAGAATGAGCCAGCAAAGGGTGTTCCTCTCTGGTTTCTTCCCTGCCTCCCCTCCATGACAGATTGCTTTAGCCTGAGTGGTTTATGAAGGCAGCAGGAACGTAACCCAATGTGAGCTTCAGATCTCTGGAGCCCAGTCCAGCTGCAGACTGTTGCTTTTTAGCTTTCCTGTCAGAATTCAGGGATTTGTCACCACTTACACAGTACATTATTTATATTTACCTATTCATTCATTTTCATTAATGCATTTTAGAATGTCCTAAGTTATCAAGTTGCTGCTTTGAGTCCTTTTTTTAACTTCAAGAACTTCCTTTTCCATTTCTACAAATAAGGTCTACATTTTCTTGTAAGGTATAGCTAGTCATGAAGCAGTCCCTCAACTTTTGTCTAGGAAAATTTTTACCGCACCTTCTTTTTTTGGGGGGAGGGGTACGCATTTCAAGACAGAGTTTCTCTGTGTGGTGTTAGCTGTCCTGGAACTCCCTCTGTAGACCTCACTGGCCTCAGCCTCACAGAGCTCCTCCTTCCTCTGCCTCTCGAGTGCTGGGGTTATAGGGCTGCGCCACCACCGCCCGGCCTCTCACCTCCATCCTTAAAGGACAGTTTTGCTGGGTATAGTATTTAGGTTGTCAGAGTCCCTTCTTTTCTCCAGCACCTAGGATCTACCATCTCATTGCCTTAGGGTCTGTAAGATCTCTTCCGAGAAATCTGTGGACAACCTTATGGTTCTTTCTGTGTCTTTGTCTATCTCTCTGCCTGTCTCTCTGTGTCTGTCTGTCTGTCCCCCCCACCCCCTTTCACTTTCAGAGTCTCAAAATACATATATTGTTCTAGTGGATAGTGTCCAATAAGCCTTTCAGGCTTGCTTTTACTTTTTAAAAGCCATTTTTGAACTGAATATTTACCAATCCTGGCTTTGAGTTCCCTGGATCTTTTTTCTGTTTCATCTAGTCTGTTACTGAATACCTTTAGTAGGTTTTTCACTTTTTTTTTTTTTTGGTTCTTTGAGACAGGGTTTCTCTGTGTAGTTTTGGTGCCTGTCCTGGATCTCACCTGGCTTTGCCTCTCGAGTGCTGGGATTAAAGGTGTGCACCACTGCTACCTGGCTCCATACTTTTTTATATATAATTTTTTTATCGATTCTTTGGGAATTTCACATCATGCACCCGAATCCCACTCATTTCCCAGTCCCTTCATATCTGCCCTTCACTCTTGCAACATCCACCCTCAGAAAGAAAATTTCAAAAAAGTTAATTAAAAAACAAAAACAAAAAAACGGGGACTGGAGAGATGACCCAGCCGTTAAGAGCACTGGCTGCTCTTCCAGAGGACCCGGGTTCAATTCCCAGCACCCGAATGGCAGCTCCTAACTCTGAAGTGTAAGGATTTTTTATTCTTGGGCGGGTTCCACGCCCTGTGCACAGGTCTCCTTGGCATGTATCTCAGGGATCTGGCAACTTGACATCTTGAGGTTTCCAAGACAACTCCGTCTCCACTTTGTCTGCTTTATACAGTGACCTCTCCTGGTTCCTGGCGGGGACTGTCCTGCCACATGCCTGGCCTCAGCTACTCTCTAGAACCTTGGAGGAAAATTCCATGAGCCTTCTACTCTTGTATTCTTCAAGACTCCAAGGCACCATGTGGAAGACCCTGCTAAGTTCCTCTGCCTACTTGGGATGAACCCTGGCCCCTCTGAATTACGTTTGCAGTAACTTTTGGTTTTTGTTCCTTTCTCAGAGCAGAAAATTCCTTAGGCTTTTCCCTTCTCAAATTGGAAGCTTAGCTGGGTGAGAGCCTGAGGGTACCCTTCCCTTCACTCCACCCCAAATTAGGCCTCATTTTAACCTTATGCTTTTAGACTAGGCTGCAGCATTAAGTTTCCTGGTGCTATCTTTCTTTCAAACTGTAAATTTAGTACTTTTTTTGTATCACTTGCTCTTTTTCACTGTAGGCTTTCATCATAATGATCATTAATAACTATGTGACTGAGTCAATATAAGGCTATCTTGAAATCTCCTTTGCCCATTACTTTTATTTATTTTAAGATTTATTTATTTCTCTTTATGCTAATGAATGTTTTGCCTGCATGCATGTATGTACACCGTGTGTATTCCTGTTGGAGTCTTTGGAACTGGGGTTACAGACAGCTGTGAGCCACCATCTATCTGGGTGCTGGGAATTGAACCCTGATTCTCTGTAAGAGCAGCAAGTGCTTTTACCACTGAGACATCTCTTCAGCTTGGTTCATTATTTTCCTCCCCCCCCCATATATATGTATATTTCTTTGACAGGATCTCTCTACATAGCCCTGGTTGTCCTGGAACTCACTATGCTGTCCTTAAACTAACAGAGATCTGCCTGCCTCTGCCTTGAATGCCAGGATTAAAGGTATGCACCACCATGCCTGGCTCTGCCCACTACTTTTAAATTTAGCCTCAGGTAAAATCTTAGATCACAGACAGAAATCAAATGCTTTATTTTTTTCGTTTTTTTCTCAAAGCATCATAGAAAGAGCCTGTAGTCCAGTTGCTAACATTGCTGCCCTGTGAAATGGTTTGCTCTGGGCCTCCCGTCATCAGAGCTCTCAGCACGACTGTCGTCCAAGTTCCCACTAGGGATAAGTGGGGGTGGGGTGCAGTAGCGACACCGCCGGCGTGACCACTCCACGGTATGGTTACGGTTTGTATTGTGGGTCCGGGAGAGGGAAAACAATCCGAGCGAGGCATCTTAAAGAGTCCAGAGCAGAGAGAGAAAGAAGGAGATTGAAAGTGAACATGGGCATGGCAAGGGCTAGCTGTGAGAAGGGAAGATGAGCAGAGATAGAGACTAGAACACAGTCGGATAGCCGCTTCAGGGTGAAAACTCCTGCCATTATAAGGAGAGCAAACTGGTATCTGGGAGGAGGGCAGCCTGGAGAGGTGAGAAGGCCTGGGGTGCTAGAGTGGACCTTAGATGTATACCCGGCACTTGTGATAGCGAGGGAGCCTGGAGGCTGACAGGTGCTGTGAAATGTAACTCCAGGTTTGTGTCAGTGGGAGCTATATGTCCCTTCTGCCAGAGGAAAGAGGAACTGTTCCTTTTGGCAGATGGGAACCAGTTTCACAAGTTCCTGAAGAATACTGACTTCTATGTAATCATCAGAAATCAGTCTGGCTTGAGCTCATTCTGGATATATGGACTGCCTTTTGGACTTTGGAGAACTGGAGTTTCCTTTGGACCTGACACTAGGATGACTCATTAAATCTTAGTTACAGTGTTCAAACACCTTTATTTCAAAGTCTTCCATATTCCTCCAAAGAACAAGATGAGCAGGCCTGTCGCAACAGGCTACTTTAGAAGCAGGCTTTATCAAGGACTTACAGGCCCATCACCATCCTGGTAGAGACGCATGGCAGTAGGCAGGCATGGCAGAAAAAACACCTGAGAGCTCACACTTCAAAGCACAAGCAGCAATCAAAGACAATGAACTCAAAGTCTTTAAACTCTCAAAACACATCTCCAGTGACGTATTTCCTTCAGCAAGACCACACCTCCTAAGCCTCCCCAAACAGGTCCAGCAACTGGAGACCAGGCATTCAAATGCCCAACAATATGGAAGACATTTTATTCAAACCACTACACCTTTCCAGGAAGAACCTGGAAGCTGAGAGGGTTTGGTTTTTGTTTTTCTGGTCACGGGATACTGTGTTCTGGTAGGGGGAGTTCAGTCATGAAGCTGTTTCAGACTTCCATGTTGGCTCTCATGAGGTTTGGTTTCTCATGAATCACTGTTGACTTTTCATATTTATAAGAGGGAGGACAATGGGTGTCCGTGGTTTTTTTGTTCCTATTACCTGCTCATTATTCTGAGCATAAGCCAATTTATGTTGGACAGTTGACCGACAAAAAGGTAAGTATGGTCTCAAGGAGCTCACGGAGATCAGCTAAGTTCCAGGTAAGGAGGAGATTGTCTCTTTGAACAGTGGGACACACAGTATATTTATGTTAGAAGGTATCTGGGATACATGAGATGAAATTGATGTTGACAACCACTGAGCAGAGAGGAGAAAAGGTTGGCTCATGATGCACCATTGTTCAGAATGTCTTTAGGCCGTTTCCACCTTTGGAGTTCTAGTTGTATGAGATCATTACCCAGGGTGTGGCTATCACAGAGGTTCATGTAGTGGTGAACATATTTGCCACTGTACTGAGTCAGTATTCAGGAACACAGACTTATTTAGCTGAAGAATATGGCTGAAAATGTAGACAGATTTCTAGGAAAGCCAGGGACCCTGAAGCTGGAAGTATTTGGTGCTCGTACCTGTACTTAATACTTGCCACATCTTATGCAACTCACATAAGCTCTTTTTGCATCAGCTGACTAATATGTAAACAGTAAGTTCTATTATTTACCACACAAGGCTTTAACTACATGAAAATGATATACATTGTTCTCAGGTCATAAAAATGGCACTTACCAGAATTAGGCAGGAAAGAGTGTTTAGATCCGCACCTCATTTCTTTGAGCTTTCATAGTAAAACTTTGCAGAAGAGCTGACTAAGATTGGTTTCTACACTCCTCCAATTCCAGCCCCTTTCTCAGCCCATGGCACTCACCATTTAGATCTATTAAGGTCATCCACAACTTCCCGATTGCAGAATGCCATTGGCTCCTCTAGGTTCGCATCAGTTTCTTTCAGCTGTACCAGACTTAGCAACAATCAATCCCTTTATCCCTTCATAACACTTTTTCCTCTTGGCTCCTGGAGAACATTTCCCAGAACCCGCCTCCCCTGCCTTTATTTATTGCTTCTCTGATGGATTTCCCTTCCAAGGCTGTGATGTAGCGATATCCCCAAATACAGTGGTACCATTTCCTTCCTTCTATAACCTCTCCATGTGATGACTCAGGCCCAAGCCTTTATCTGCTCTTGCTCTGAATCTGTTGTTGTTGTTACCAAGTCTTCAGTTTTATCTCAGGTTTCCTCCTCCCGTGCTGTGTAGCTAACTTCCTGGTTGGCCTCTCCATCTAGTACCTGTTCCTATCTTCAGACGGGCACCACAGTGCCGCCATCATTCTTTTATACCTAAGAGCTATGGAACTGGTGTCTGCAATGCAGTTCTGGCCATTCTCCTCCACGGCCACTCTTTAATCCATTTTCCACACAGCTGCCAGAGTAGTGGCCTTCTCGAAGCATGATTCAGAAGACATCCTCCAGTGGCTTCCTACATCGTTGAGGATAAAGTCCAAATTCCACCACCAGGGACAAGGCTGGCCCTCCATACTGGGACGAGGGTTCTCTAAGCCTCATCTTGTACTATTTCTCCCTCCCTGTCTTGCGGTCCCTGTGGGTGTTTCTTCTTCTCATATGGGCCCAGCTTGGTTTTGCTCCTCATCTGGAAACATCTGGCTCTATCACTCTCCTCCCTTCATGGAGAACAGGGCTTGATACCGGGGAGGAGCTCAATGGGTGTCTTGCTTCTAAAGAATAATGAATGAATGGGAATGGAAGTAGTAGTTGTAATTAACTAACATATCATTGACTTTTTTTTTTTTTTTTTTAGTGACCTTTCACTTACATTACCTGGCATCCTCCTGTGATAACTTCTCAGGTAAATATTATTTTTCCATTCATGTACAGAAGAACTAAATAATTTTATGCCCTTTCACCATACATGCCCAAGGGAAAAGCAGTGCATTTTTGAAGTCTCCATAGGAAAAGAGAGTAGAGGAATGTTAGTGAAATTGTTTAATAGGCTGAGCTGACCATCTGTGAATTTTTGCTTTTTGTTCTCCACCAAATGTTAGAAATTGAACTACACATGTTTCTATCCCAAACACTACAAACCATTCAGACAAAATACTCTCTATTATCCTGGGTCCAGATGCAAGAGGTCCATGGTAGTCAATGCTGTGTAATTAAATGAGATTTCAGGCCAAGCTTCTAATCCCCTGAGACACAGAACGAGCAGCTGTACTAATAACTCGGCTGATTATATGGAAGGCCAGCACAGTCCTTATTTCTTTATGTATGTACACACAAACACATGCACACATGCGTTCCCATTTATGTTTTTAAAGCCAACAACAATTGAAACACAAGGTTCCCATTCTATCTTTAAATATGGGAAATAATATTAGATTAAGTTAATGTAATCGCTAACATCATGTTCCGTAAATTGAAAACTAATGCTGCTTTGTCCCCCAGAAACCCCTATTTGCAGAACACCCAGATCTATACTTTTTGATGATAAAATATATGTAGCCCATTTAGAACAAGGTGCATGATTTACGATTTTATTGTGTTTGATTTATAGGCTTCCTCAATCCTTATTAAATTTAAGATTTTACAAAGGCCTTAAAGAAAACATATTCTGTGGTTAAAGATGCATCCCACATGTGCTGGCTTGGCAATTTAAAAGGCAGGAACACTCCTCCGTGTGCCTTCCCAGACTGACAAACGCTCTGGTCGCAGGGCTGAGGTTGGCAGGGCTGGAGTAGAAGGCACCGGTAGTTGGAACACAGGCTGAAAGCAACGCTAAGATTTTTGAAGTCTGATGTTAATGTCAAAATCTACTCCAGGACAAAAACCTGATACAGAAAAGCTTTGGAGCATTATGTAAAAATCCATCTTTTACTTCTAGCATTTGAGGTACTGAGGATTCAACCCAGGGCCTCACACACGTTGAATACTCTGGCTTGTGTCATTTTTATTTTAAAGAAAGAAATATTAAGGGCCCGGGAGTGATTTGCTTCTAATCATGGCAAGGTCTTCATTAAGAATATTTTCAGAGCAATGATGCCCAAAACCATCCAAGAGCTGGACAGAACCTTCGAGATCTGCAGCCGGAGGAGGATAATGTGGAGTCATACATAGACACTGTCAGCCTACAATTCAAGGTCCTGTTCCTACAAACCACCTTGTCTTCAGGACTGTGGTCCTCAGCAAGGATCCACGTTCCAGGCCTGGCACCACTGAAGGATGCAAACACCTCTTCAGCTTGTCCAAGCATCCCTAGGAATCTTCACCTGAGTCCAAGGCCTGTCACTTGGGCGGTGTTTCTACGGGATCATCCTCTCGCATTTGCATTGCTGCATCTTTATGTGTCTGTTATGTTAGTGATCTCGTTCCATCCTGCCTCCCACACTATATAGCCAGGAACAGGAAGAAGCTTCACTTTCATTTTCAGTTTTGTTTTTTTTTTTGTCTTTTCTCTCATCTTAAGTTGTCTTTGGTTCTTTCTTCTTCTCTACCCACTTTTCTCAGATCACTAGTTCTCACGGAGTCTCCTCAGTATCTCTTGAAACCATTTGTTTCTTTGTAGCCCCATGGTCTCCTCCCAGACAAGGTCAAGTTCAGGTCTTGCCAGTTGAATTATTTTTTTTTTCCTGACTCAACTCCTGTCCCACTTTCTCCTAATGTATCTGGTCCTTACTCTGCAGCCAGAGTGATGGTTTCACAGTGCGGATCACTTTCAGTACCTTCTCGTTTCTGAGCACCTTAGCGTGGTTTACAGTGTCCAGTAAGCATCTTTTCCCTTCTATCTGCACTTGCTTCGTGCTCCACACTCCAGACATCGTTCCTACTGCTTTCTCCACGGAAGCCTCTGGGGATTTTGTCTATGTTTCCTAGTATTCCGCCTGGACCTTCCCCTTGTTAATCTCTTCTGATAGCATGTTCAACTTAGACACCATTTTGACCTGAACCTCTTCCTCTTTCCATCTCATCTTTCAATTTTATCCCTCTCTCATACAGTCCTTAGACATTGCAATAACTAATTCCTCCCATCCTCCTTCCATTTTGAGATTAGAAACTCTTTGAGAACAAAAGCTATTCTTACCTCCTCTCTTTTATATCTTTATTACCCTCGCCAGTGGCTGACACATCAAAGGCCACTTAATAGTTATTGAATAAACCTTCATCTTGTATCTTCCAGACATCTCGACTCGGTGCTTTGCATAGAGCAGATGCTCAGCACCATTTTGATGAGTCTGACTCCACTGACAATTGCTCAAATTGTCAAATAGAAAACCGAAGTCTTTTGAGTGAAAATAACACAGTCGGCTGGCCTAAGGACAGCTAGAAGGTTCATTTGCCAAAAATAGATTTGATTGGCTGGTCAATGACTTTTGACCATGAAGATGATGGGAAGAAATAGATCACATTATAGTTGCTATTATCATTTTAAAGGCATTGGTGTTGAGCTTCTTCATCTGTGGTCCCAAAATTGGCTGCTAATGAGTTCCTCAAGAATAAAAGTGACCATAATGCTAATTTATTAATAGCAACTATTAAATGCAGGTCACATTCTTTATGCTGTCAGTCATTTTATCCTCACAGTGGCCCTATGAAGGGGCTACTGTGCCTTCAGTTTTCAGATGAGGGGGCCCACAGCAGAGAGAGGTTGAATAATGCTCCCAGTCACACAACTGGAGAATTTGGCAGAGCAGAGTCTGCACCTCGGTGGACTTTCTTCGGAGTTCTGCTTTCAAGTGATGTTTGGCCACAGCTCTGCTGTGGAGAGTATGACTTTCGGAGCTATGTGAGCGCCTCCGAAGTCTTGCGAGGGCAGCATGTGTAGTGCTGTAGAAACAAGGTCAGCCTCTTGTCATACCTGCTGAATTTGATTTTAATAAAGCACTGTGAGCAAGGCATAAGAGAAATGGGAGCAATTTGGAAATAAATTACTTCCATTATGTTGCAGGATCTCCTATGTACTGTGGCATTTAGGAATTATTCACAGATGTATGTTTACAGTTAAAAAATCAACTATACTGTGCTCAATTATATGAGGGGAAAACTCTAGTAAACAGTTTATAATTGGATTGAAATTAAGATAAATTTAGGATAATGAAGGAAAATGTCTTAACAGCAAGATTTATAGACTGTGTGCAAAACTCCCATTGGAAGTGAAAGAAACTCAGTATTTTGAGATGCAAAATTTACATGTGCATGAGGAAAATAGATTATGTGTTCAATCAATTTCCATGTAGTCATGAAATTTTTCTGAAATCACTTAGGGTATAGATGTGGGTTATTCAGGAGACAGATATGAACATTTGCTCTTATAATGTCCTAAGCTAGTTGCTACAAGAGATTTAAAATTCTCTGAAATCTAGCTAAAGGCTTCAGGAGCTCACAGTCTACTTGACTGTAGGTCAGACCTATTAAAGGACTTTAAGGGACTATGTTCGTAAATGGAGAAGACTGGGTTACAAGTGTTCTTCTGGGAAGACAGTACACTCAGTAAAGGAGACATGGGGTCCTAGCAGCATACAGATCCTCAAAGAAGAGAGACGTGGTTTGTTTTTCTTCTCCTATAATTCCATGTTTTAAATGTAACCTCACATTTATGGAACATACTATATGAAACTTTAAATTAGATTATTTGAAAATATTAGCAAGATAGAGTAGGCATTTCCTTTTTCTTCGATTTTTTAAATTGAAAATAGATTTTTTTTTATACAGTATGTTCTGATCACAATTTCTCCTCCCCCATCTCATCTCATCTCCAACCCATTGACCCACCCATCTGCATCTACAACCTTTCCTTCTCTCTCATTAGAAAACAAACAGGCTCGAGGCCAGCCTGGACTACCAAGTGAGTGCCAGGAAAGGCGCAAAGCTACACAGAGAAACCCTGTCTCGAAAAACCAAAAAAAAAAAAAAAAAAAAAAAAAAAAAAAAAAAAAAAAAAGAAAACAAACAGGCAACTAAAATAATAATAAGATAAAATACTATTTGGAAATATTAACCTAATATTTAAAGATAAAATACTATTTGAAAATATTAACAAGATGGAGTAGATATTTTCTTAAACTGTGTACTTTTAAAATCACATAAATGATTTGGGGCAGACCTTGACATAGTCTCCGTTCTTGTTTCTCAGTGTGGTGTGTGAATTACCAGGATCACTTACAGGTGGAACTCTACTTGTATTAGAGTTTCATTGTCTGTAACCTACTTATTCCCCATCTATGAATATAGGATTGGTAATGGCATCTGAGGATGTCATAGTGAGATGTATGTATGGCTGGCATATGACTCTTCTAAAACCTACTGAGTCAATCTTCATATTAGCACGGCCCCCGGGCTAATCTGTATACCCACGGACATTTGGGAACATAGGATTCAATAACAAATCAGCAGAACAGGAGACTTTATGTCTTTATAACAGTGGATTGTGCTATCCACCCACTTTTCTAGCATCATTTTTTTTCCTCTACTTCCCTCCCCAGGCTATCTTCTCCTGATAAATTGTTTTGTTTTTAAACATCTAATTAAAATCTACTCTTTTCTGTCTCTACTGATTTCTATGAGAGACATTCTTTTTAAAAGCATTCCTTTTCTATTTATTTGTTTTTATTTTATGTAGAGAAATGTTTCACAGGATGCCTGTGGAGGTCAGTAGAAATCATCAGATATCCTGGAACTGGAGTTACAGATGGCTATGAACTGCCCTGTAGGTGCTGGGAACCAAATCTGTCTTCTCATGTGTATACTCTTTCCCACTGGGCCACCTCTCCAACCCAAGAGGTGGTGTGGAATATTTGTGTACACTGTGTGAAGATATATTGCTGTGATTGGTTTAATAAAGAGCTCAACAGCCAATAGCTAGGCAGGAGGTATAGGCGGGACTTCTGGTCAGAGAGATGAAGGAGGAGGAGATAATTGAGGCACCAAGGAGTTGCCAACAAGACATGGACGGAATTGGACATACAGAATGAAGGAAAGGTAAAAAGCCACATGGTAAAACATAGATTAATAAAAGCTAAGGCACAACTTTCATAATTAACTTTCTATGTTAATCATGTCATTATTTGCAGGCTGGCAGTCCCAATGAGAAAGGACTACTACAAAGAGGTGCACTTCAGTTGATTGCCTTCCATTTCCCTTGTTTGCCCAAGCCAGGTAGAACCACCGCATTTACAGAATGTAGGCACTGTACTCTTTCATGTCCTCTGTTTCTCTTAGCCTCCCTATATCACATGACCTACATGGCCTTCAGGATTCTGTGAAGTTTCTGTGTTCTCTTCTCATGCCATTCCAAACCTGGTTTTCTTTATTCTCATAGTTCTTGATACAGTTTTCGATTGTATGTCTAATTTGATTATAATGCAACCGTTATAGGTTTCTTATAGAGCACTGTGACTATGTCAAGAGAATAAATGTTTTAGCACCTTTTGGAATTCATATGCTCACAAAACAATTGCTGAATGGTTGTTCTATCTGCAAATATAAAGTCACGTTTGTAGATGTAACCAACCGTCTTATTAAATAAGAAACACAGAAACAATGTAAAAGAGAAAGCCAAGAGGTCAGAGCTCAGAGCTAAAATCTCACCCTTCCTCCTGCTGTCCCAGCTTCGCGAAAAGAGACCTACTTCCTGTCCGTTCGTATTTTTAAAGTATGTTGTTCTGCCTTCTCATTGTTTGTAAACCCAAACACATGACTGCCTCGTCACTGTCTGAATGTACAGCCCCCTAGGTCTTAAAGGCATATGTCTCCAATGCTGGCTGTATCCCTGAACACACAGAGATCTTATGGGATTAAAGGCGTGTGCCGCCACCGCCACACTCTTGCTATGGCTCTAATAGCTCTGACCCTGAACACACAGATATCTATGGGATTAAAGGCGTGTGCCACCACCGCCACACTCTTGCTATGGCTCTAATAGCTCTGACCCCCAGACAACTTTATTTATTAACATACAATCAAATTAATATTTCAGTACAAATCAGAATAATATTTCAATACAATTAGATTACCACCACATTTCCCCTTTTCTATTTTAATAAAAAGAAAAAAAGCAAAAGGTTATGACTAACAAAAGAAAAACTATATACAAAAGTACAATAACTATATACAATATATACAAGTAATAAATACCTAAACAGGTATTTGACGAATCAGAGAAAATAATTCCATTTTCTATCCTATTTTGGTAAATCCAAGATGTATCTAATGTACTTTCTATCCTAATTAATTTTCAACTATAACTAACTAATCTTCAACCATAACTAACTAATCTTCAACTCCCTCAGAGACCCAAGAAGGGAATAATATTAGCTAACAAAAATAAAAACAGGAAGTGCATGCAAGCAACTTCCAAAAAATTTTTTGAGTTGACAGAAACAGCCAGCTGCCTGGGCAGTCACCTGAGGTTTCTCCGTAGTGTTGGGGCATCATCTTCAGCCTATAGGCTTAGTGTATCTGACAGACTCATTTGTGAAGTAGGATGTACACAAGGTCAACAGTTCAACCTCACATTGGGTGAGAGCAGTCCACGTACCAGAAACACCTGAATTCCACTAGTGTCCTGTCATGATTCAGGATTTTAAATTCTGGAAATTGTTGACAGTTTTTTAATTCAGCTGTCCATTCTTCTTGGCTGTGTATATATGGCTTCATCTCAGCATCCCCTTCTTCTCCACATCCCTCTATTAAATGCCAGTCTACTTTTGAGAGGCATGCAGAGGCTTTCAGCTGCTGTTCCATTGTACAACAGAATCCATCGGCCCTCTGCCTGTTAAGCTGCCTTCGAAGAAAAGGGCACCGTACCTCTTCCGGATGCGAAGGCCACTTCAGGGATGGGGCCATATTGTCCTGGCCTCAGAAGATGCCTTTTTTTTTTTTTTTTTTGGTTTTTCGAGACAGGGTTTCTCTGTGTAGCTTTGCGCCTTTCCTGGAACTCACTTGGTAGTCCGGGCTGGCCTCGAACTCACAGAGATCCGCCTGCCTCTGCCTCCCGAGTGCTGGGATTAAAGGCGTGCGCCACCACCGCCCGGCAGAAGATGCCTTTTGATAAAGCCATAACCACACTTGTTTTGGCAAGAATCAGTAGTCCCTTGTTTCATGATCTGTCTGTCCATTTTGTCCTGTTGATTCGAGGATACTTTGTTGTCCAGTGGCTAACTTTTGCCAGAATGAAAGTTGACTCCATATGCAGTTTCTTCAATGCCCATATTTTCTCTAAAGTAGATTGGTACTGCCAGGAGCCGACATGTCTCAAAAAAGAAAAATTTTCTAAGTTATTAAAACATTTTAAATGCCATATTCTGTAGATCTCTGAAGGGTTTGAAGATGACCTGTCTAAAACATCTCTGCTCAATTTTTAAAACATATCTAATATGACTACAAGTTCTATGATAATGTCTAACTACTAGCTTTCATTTCTTTATATCCTAATAGTTGATAATAATAACATTCAAGGATCAGAAATTTGCATTACATTGTTAAATGGATGGAATAAATACAATTAGAAATATACATATAGCATTTTCTAACAATATCAGTTTCAAATTTGTGTACAATATAAAACAATTCAATCCAATGTAAAGTATTTAAAACTAGTAATTGTCTTTCTCTTTTCTTTCTTTTTTTTTCTTTCTTTCTTTCTTTTTTTTTTTTTAAACAAGAACCTTAAATCTAATCTCCTTTGCTTAGCCTTTTTCCTAACCCTTGACAATAACTTGTAACCAACCCCCCTAAATACTGAAAATTATCCCAGACCCAGAACCCATTAAAAAGACCAAAAAACCACCCGCCCCACACCACCTCTTTGGGAATGTGGGCGTCGTATTCTTAAAATTGCTTCCTGCTGGGTATGGGCGAAGTTTTCTTTATCCTGAAAGAAAAATTTTAGGTTAATTGTCAAATTCTAGGAGAGGTAACTATATCCTTCATTATCCAGTCTGTGTATAATGCCAAAGTTGAGGGTTTATCTCAAGTCCTTATTCAAGTAGTCTTTGAGACTGGATCATCTCAGCTAGTCATCTCAAATTTGCTCTGAGCACCTTGTAGTTCAAAGCTGATCTATGGATGATGTTTGTCAGCTTAATGATATTATTATTGTCCACGTGGAATTGTTGTTGTTGTGGGGCCCCATCTTCTTTCTGGAGACTTCAGTTGATGTTAGGCCTGGCCGTGATTTCCTGCAGAAAACTGATAAGAGACTCGAACACAAAAACATATATATGCAGCTAGCCTTTTTTCTAGAATTAGTTAGTACTCTATGTGACCATTCATATCTTAACAAAGTTTAAAATGTATATATATATTAATCTTATAAATTTTGATATAAATTTTATACTTTGAGAAAAGTTTAAAGAATCAGAATAGAATCAAAGAGTTGAGATTAGTAATAGAATAGTCCCTTAATTAATTTTGCTTTTGTCCTGTACCATAGCAGAAGATGGCTCTTATTCTGGCATGATACAGGGAGTTTGCATTTTCCTTTTAACAACATGCTTGATTTTAAAGAAGGAGAGAGCCATTCTCCAACTCCAAAGTCAGCTTTAAATTTTAATTGAACTGGGACTATTAGAAAACCAAGAGTGTTAAATCTTTAGAGAAAAGCAGAAACAAACATTTAGGAAGACATAAAATTTTTTTAGATAATATATACCCATACACCGTTTCACTCTGTTTCTTGGGATAGATGATTTGTCCCTTTTCTTCAGTTGTCTCATTTGTCCAGTGTTCTTCAGATTCCTTAACCTTCATTCTCCTAAAAGACAAAAACAAAAACCTTTCCCCAAGACTAATTTTGGGGATGTTCCTTTTTGGCAAGTTATTATCTGATGAAATGAAAAGGCATGTTTTATTGATACAAGTTAGTTTAAATTGGATGTTCATGCTGGTTGATGAACTATCACCTCCTCTAATTAAGAGGTCTCTCTTGTTCAAATCGAACCTTTATCAATTTTGATGGTACCCACAGCTTATCTTCTCCTGTAGAAACAAAAGCAAAACCTCGTCTCCAATGTAATACATACCCTGGTTTCCATTCTGAGGTCAGCACATCCTTAAAGTATATAGGCTGATTTAATTCTGTAGTTTTTTCTATTATCCAATGTCTCTCTGCAGCTGTTGTTCCTTTCTCATTGGCATTCAGAAAATTCAAAGTTAGAAGAGCATTATGCAGTCTATTTCTGGAGGTTTTTGTTACCCATTTCTGTTTATTTAACATATCCTTTAGAGTTCTGTTTGATCTTTCTATAACTGCTTGACCTGTAGGATTATGTGGTATGCCTGTAATATGCTTTATATTGTAATAAGCAAAAAACTGTTTCATTTTAACAGAGACATATGATGGAGCATTGTCAGTTTTGATTTGTGCAGGTATACCCATGATGGCCATAACTTCTAGCAAATGAGTGATTACAGAATCAGCTTTTTCAGAACTCAAAGCAGTTGCCCATTGAAATCCTGAATAAGTATCGATAGTGTGGTGTACATATTTCAATTTTCCAAATTCTGCAAAGTGAAACACGTCCATCTGCCAGATTTCATTTCTCTGAGTACCCTTTGGGTTACATCCTGCTGGTAATGGCGTCTGATTGTAGAAGGAACAAGTAGGACATTTCTTTATTATTTCTTTGGCTTGTTGCCAGGTTATGGAAAAATCCTTTTTTAAACCTTTACTATTAACGTGATGTTTTTTATGAAATTCTGAGGCCTCCAGCACATTTCCTATCAATAATTTATCAATCTCTTCATTGCCTTGTGCTAGAGGGCCTGGCAGACCAGTATGGGATCGAATGTGAGTTATATATAAAGGATGATTCCTTTTCCTGATTGTATCTTGTAATTGAATAAATAGTGAAGTTAATTCTGAAGCATCAGGGATAAATTCTGCAGTCTCAATATGTAACACCACTCTTTCAGCATACTGAGAGTCAGTTACTATGTTGAGAGGTTCTGAAAAATCCATTAATACCAACAGAATAGCATACAATTCTGATTTTTGAACTGAATTATACGGACTTTGAACCACTTTACTTAAATTTTCTGATTTGTAACCTGCCTTTCCTTCTTTGTTGGCATCTGTATAAAATGTACGAACTCCAGATATGGGTTTTTGCCGTACAATTCGAGGCAAGATCCAATCAGCTCTCTTTATAAGATCAATTCTATTGCTTTTGGGATATTTGCTGTTAATTTCTCCCAAAAAATTACTGCAAGCTCTTTGCCAAGGTTCACTTTCTGTCCATAATTTTTCAATGTCCTCCTTAGTTAATGGTACGACAATTTCTGCTGGGTCTATGCCTGCTAATTGACGAAGTCTCATTTTTCCTTTGTAAATCAAGTCAGAGATTTTTTCCACATAAGTTTTTAATTTTTTATTTGGTTTATTTGGTAAAAATATCCATTCCAATATAATATCTTCCCTCTGCATTAATATTCCAGTAGGAGAACGCCTAGAAGGTAAGATAACCAAAATGCAATCCAGCTTTGGATCAATACGATTCACGTGTCCTTCATGCACTTTCTTTTCTACCAAGGCTAATTCTTTCTCAGCTTCAGGTGATAATTCTCTTGGACTATTTAAGTCCTTGTCACCTTCTAAGGTTTTGAACAAATTAGTCAGTTCATCATTTTTTACCCCAACAATAGTTCGTAGATGAGAAATATCTCCAAATAATCTTTGAAAGTCATTAAGAGTCTGTAGTCTATCTCTCCGAATTTGCACCTTTTGGGGTCTAATTTTTTGTAGCTCTATTTTATATCCTAAATAATTAATAGAATCTCCTCTTTGTATCTTTTCAGGAGCAATTTGTAATCCCCAGCGAGGCAAAATTTTCTTTACTTCCTCAAACATTATTTCTAAAGTATCTGCATTTGAGTCAGCTAGTAAAATATCGTCCATATAATGATAAATTATAGATTTAGGAAATTTTTTACGTATCACTTCCAATGGCTGTTGTACAAAATATTGGCACAGAGTTGGGCTATTCAACATTCCCTGTGGGAGGACCCTCCATTGAAATCTTTTAACCGGTTGAGAATTATTATAAGTAGGCACTGTAAAAGCAAATCTTTCTCTGTCTTTTTCTTGTAAGGGTATTGAAAAGAAACAGTCTTTTAAATCAATAACTATGAGAGGCCATCCTTTTGGTAACAGAGTAGGCAAAGGCATCCCAGATTGTAGAGAACCCATTGGCTGAATTACTTTGTTAATTGCCCTAAGGTCTGTTACCATTCTCCATTTACCAGATTTCTTTTTAATAACAAATACAGGAGAATTCCAAGGGCTGGTTGATTCTTCAATATGCTGAGCATTTAACTGTTCTTCTACCAGCTCTTCTAAAGCCTGGAGTTTCTCTGTTGTTAAAGGCCATTGCTGGACCCATACAGGCTTGTCTGTTAACCATTTTAAAGGTAGAGCTGTTGGTGTCTTTGGAAGATCATCAGTTATTGTGCCCTGTTCTTGTATAATATGGATGGCTGGTGACCACTCATTAGAACAATATCTTCTAATATTTCTCTCAGTAACATGTGCTAGTTTATGATTTGTTTCTGAGATCGGAGGGATGTTAATCTGAGTATTCCATTGTTGCAACAAGTCTCGACCCCACAGGTTCATAGTTATGTTAGCCACATATGGTTTTAATTTTCCTCTCTGTCCTTCTGGACCTATACATTCGAGCCATCTTGCACTCTGTTTCACCTGAGATAATGTCCCAATTCCTAACAGTTGAACGTTTACCTCCTGAAGAGGCCAAGTTGGATGCCAAAATTCTGGTGCAATTATGGTAACGTCCGCACCTGTGTCTACCAGACCAGACAACAAAACACCATTTATTTTTATTGTTAATTTTGGTCTTTGTTCATTAATAGAAGTTTGCCAAAAAATTTTCTTTATGTTTTCTCCTGAATTTTCTATTCTCTCTGTTTCATCATTCTGACCAGCATGATTTATTCCAATAGGCATTTGGTTATTTAATCGCTCTCCAGAGCAGGCATTTCCTCTATGGCTGCCGGAAAGGTTTGAACTGGATTTGCACTGGGGGCCTGCCTGAGGCCCCTCTGGGAGTTTCCCGAAGACTGAGGCAAAGGATTACCCTGTCTGTCCTTTGTTGATCTACATTCGTTGGTCCAGTGTTTTCCCTTACCACACCTTCTGCATACTCCAGAAGGAAGGGGCATTCTGTTGCCATTGTTCCTTGAAGAAACATTGTTTCTGGAAATGACCTGTCTACAGTCCCTTTTCAAATGTCCTTGCTTTCCACATCCAAAACATCTAACACTCCTCAAACCTTTTGAAATTACTTCTCCTACCCATGTATCATCATGCTCATCAGCTTCAACATTAATTGTTTCTCTAATCCAATCTTCCATAGGTGCAGATCTTGCCCTTAATGGCCTGATTATTCTTTTGCATGCTGCATTCGCATTCTCAAAGGCCAAAGATTCAATTATTGCCTTACCAGCTTCTGAATCCGAGACCGTTCTCTTTACTGCTGAAGCCAGTCTTTGTAAAAAATCTGTAAAAGACTCTTTTGGGCCTTGCTTCACCTTTGTAAATGACTCAGATTTTTTTCCTGGTTCCTCAACTTTGTCCCATGCATTCAAGGCTGCCGTTCGACATAAAATTAGGGTTTGGACATCATATAAACATTGTGCTTGTGCTGAAGCATATTGGCCTTCACCCATAAGCTGATCCTGGCAAACTTGTACTCCTTTATCCCTCCATTGTTTTTCTATGTTTTTAGCCTCCTCCTTAAACCAAGTCAGAAATTGAAGTCTCTGGCTGGGTTCCAGAACACCTTGTGCGAGGTCCCGCCAGTCCTGTGGTACTATCCTATTATATGTTGACCAAGTGTTTAACATTTGCTTTACATATGGGGAATGCATGCCATAAGATACTATTGCCTCCTTAAACCTTTTTAAATCCAACATTTCAATTGGAGCCCAAGTATTTTGTGTAGTCATTTGATCAGGCATCTGCTGTACTGTTACAGGATAAATTAAGGGTGACTGTGTGAAAACAGGCTTTCTTTCTGCAACCTTATGATCCCGACTTGAAACAACTTCACTGTTAATTTCTTCTGTCTGAATTTTTACAGGTTTAACAAGTTCTTCTAACGCTGTTATCCTGGCACTTAAATTGACTATCTTTTTAAATATTAAAATGTGGATCATTATAGTGATGAGGTGCATAATTCCACCAATACTAATATTATATAGTTGTTCCATTGCCAGACTGCCTAAAATTTCGAACAAAAACCAATTTTCTTCCAATGTACACATAAAACCCATTTGTTTTTTAATGTGGAAAAAAATTCTCTTTTAGATAGTTTCCTTTAAAATATCTGATATATTATGACTTACCAAATCTGCGTAGAACAGTAGAAATCCGAGGGGATTTTCAAAGCAGCCACCTAGTGTCCCAGGTGTAAATCCAGAGAGAGAGAGAGAGAGAGAGAGAGAGAGAGAGAGAGAGAGAGAGAGGAAAGAGAGAACGCACAAGAAAGCGTAGCCGGCTAAAGCTTAAATGCAGCCACGTGTTCCCTCTTGTGCCGAGTCAAGGCTTGGGTCTGGCTTCCTTAAGCTCCGACCACGTGCGTTGGCTTTACAGGCAGGGCCCTGTTCGGCAGGGCAGGTCTGAGTTGTTTGTAGCACCGGCTTTAGGCAAGCTGCTCACAGACCTAGTCCCGGGCTAGAAGTTGCTACCCGGACTAGGACGCCAGCAGCTCGGACTAAGAAGCCGATCGCCGCCGGCTGCCGTGTGCCGCCGCTGCCGCTGCCGCTGCCGCCGCGGGCCGCCTGTCGCCCTTGCGGGAAAGCGGACCTGCCGCCAAGCCAAGCAGTTTTTAATGGATTCTTGTCACGTTGGGCGCCAGATGTAGATGTAACCAACCATCTTATTAAATAAGAAACACAGAAACAATGTAAAAGAGAAAGCCAAGAGGTCAGAGCTCAGAGCTAAAATCTCACCCTTCCTCCTGCTGTCCCAGCTTCGCGAAAAGAGACCTACTTCCTGTCCGTTCGTATTTTTAAAGTATGTTGTTCTGCCTTCTCATTGGTTGTAAACCCAAACACATGACTGCCTCGTCACTGTCTGAATGTACAGCCCCCTAGGTCTTAAAGGCATATGTCTCCAATGCTGGCTGTATCCCTGAACACACAGAGATCTTATGGGATTAAAGGCGTGTGCCGCCACCGCCACACTCTTGCTATGGCTCTAATAGCTCTGACCCTGAACACACAGATATCTATGGGATTAAAGGCGTGTGCCACCACCGCCACACTCTTGCTATGGCTCTAATAGCTCTGACCCCCAGACAACTTTATTTATTAACATACAATCAAATTAATATTTCAGTACAAATCAGAATAATATTTCAATACAATTAGATTACCACCACACACGTTGTTTATTTGCTCTAGACTGCACAGTGAAGTAAGAAGAGGAGACATGTCTTAGATCATTGCCAAGAGGGCACATAAACAAAAGGTTTATGCATGTGCACACATGCACACACACACAAAGGGGTGGTGGCAGAGGAGGGAGACCATGTAACCCTAGTGTATTGTCATGGCTTCTGCAGAAAAAGCATCAGATCAGTGCCAGCTGGTCTTTTTGCTAGGTGCCACTCAGATGGTTCTGAAATAGTCAGGAGTAGCACAATGTGGCTAAGTTGTAAGGTGACTCTCTACTCTCTGTGGGAATCTGTGACAGTGGCTTTTTAAAAAATTTTATGTCAAGTTGGAATTCTGCATTATAATTTCTTTGTCACTCAATTCTTCATATATGGATATACTATTGATAATACCTTAAGACTCATTAGTGACGTGAATTCTTTGACTGGGAAGAAGCCTTTCTTTTTAGTTCTTGGTGGACTTAACTCAGGGAGCTGATGCCAAATGGTCATAGCAGCAAGGCCATCCAAGCCACTGGCTTCCACGTTTGTTTGCTCACACCCAGGAAGAAAAGGGTAAAGCAGATAAGGAGGAAGCAGAGTGAATGTAGCTCTCTAAAGGGACAGCGAGAGAGAGCTGCCGAGAGTGGGAGGGCCTAAAGGAGGGAAGACCTCTATGTTATCCTGTCATTGGGCTTTTAAGGCCCTCGTGTGGGAATTGGACAGAAATGAGGTCTTTATTGCAATTAGTCATTTTTGAGTGCATCCCAGGGGGAGCCAGTAAGGACTCTATATTCTTTCCTCAGAGTCCTTCAGCCCAACCAGAGAGGTTACTCATCCATTCGGGGGAGATATTATGTGTGCTATAGGACTAGCTCATGATCCATTATGGGCCCTGCCCTTACTGCCTCCAGAAGGCTTCACTCCTGTCGTAGTAGAAGGGTATCTATGCACTGTTACAGATTTTTATGGAAGAGTTCTCAATTTGGGGACACATGGATTGACAGGTAAGATCAATTCTAAATTAAGTATTACTGGGAATTACTGGTGAATTGTTTCTCAAATGATGTAAGTATTTGTTGATTTCCTATTGATCTAGGAAAATAGAGAGGATTTGAAAAAAGATAAAACTTGTTGGAGAAAGATGTTTCAGAAGATAGAAACTAGATTCAACATGATATGCAGTCAGATTTTTTTTTTAAGTCAATGAATCTTTGAACAAGAAGTGAGAGGGGGAAAGGCCACTGGAAAATATCTGCATGAATGTAAGTTTTATTTGCATGGGAACTGTGAAAAATTGAACAAAATAATAGTAAGATACTAAACAAAAAGCAAGGATAGAGTAACAACATGAGCTTGATTTTGGTTGATGATAAAATGATAGCTGTAAAGTATGACAGTGACTGAAAATGATAGATGCAAGTTAAAAGAAAAATGATTTTAAATGCATGGTTGAGCTAGGAAGGCTGTCACAGCAACCTTAGAGGAAAGCAGACATTTAGAGAGGTGAAGGACCATTGGAGAGGGCAGTTGTCCTATGTGCCTAGAGCTCAGTTTTCCAACAGCTCCTGTGAGGGATGAGTCACAAAGCCCAAAGCACACCTAAGGTAAAGAGGTGGGAGGACCAGACACTATCCGTGTAGGGCCTGCCCACCTGCACCTCCCCCCCAAATCAATGGGGAACCCTTAGAGGAAAAAAGGGGGAAAATTTGCTGAATATGTTGTCAATTGTAGTTGAAGGGACAGAGACATCTTCTAAATTTTCACACCCAGAAACCTGCCCTCAGGTGGATTGAGGAATGTTATCTGGACTATTTAAGATGAGAATTAACTTCAAAATGTGGGCCTGGCAAAGGTCAGTGTGAACTCTGTTTGGAGAAACAAACCTGAGAGCTGATCTGAAATAATTACTACTCTATGAAACATAGACATATATAAGATTTAAAATTATACAAGGAGATAAACCACTATTAAGAAATTACCAAAAACAGCAAAGAACTAGATACATATGTAAACAATT
Organism: Peromyscus maniculatus bairdii; assembly: GCF_049852395.1. Lineage (NCBI taxonomy): Eukaryota > Metazoa > Chordata > Mammalia > Rodentia > Cricetidae > Peromyscus > Peromyscus maniculatus. Next base: position 19,882,920 of record NC_134854.1, on the reverse strand, counting down.
GTGTGAAATGCACTTAAATAAAAGACATTTAAAACATAATGAAACAAGAATATATTATTAAATTACTAAACTAGGTGGGTGTGATGGTGTATTCCTATAATTCCAGAACCCAGGAGACAAAGGCAGGTGCCTCATCACAAGTTCAAAGTCAGCATGGTCTATATCTACTTCAGGACAATCTGGACTACCTTGACCCAGAAAAACAACACAAAACCACCAAAAAAAGTACTGAAAATGAGATTTATAATAGACTAAACATTAGATTAAGGGAAACTTATTAAACAAAGGATAACTGGGAAAACTATGAAAAATTGAGTAAGAGGTTCTCACACATGCTTAGTGGGTATTTAGACAGACAAGAGAAAGATAAAGGTTGAAGGGTGATGTCTGATCATCCCTCAGAACTGTGGAATAGAATATGTGGAAAGTCATCAAAACTACAAGTAGTATGGATAATGTAAAAGTTCTACATCAAGACACACTTCTGTGAAACTAGAGAGCCAAAGGCAGAGTGAGCAAATCAGAAAGGCTACAGAGTGTCATGGCTGAGAAGAGACTTGAGCTGGTCAGCACAGGTTCAAATCCAGTTGCGATAGCTAATCATCCTGTTGCCAGAGTTTAGTTATTTGTATATAAAAAGAAAACAATGACAGGACGTCCTACTTCTCATTATAGGTGAGAGTACGAAACAACAGTACACATAAATACAGTCGAAAGTGGTCCCTTGAATTTTGTAGCACTATAGTTGTTAATATTTTAAATCATTATTGCTATTAGTTACCTAGGACCAAGCTCTCAGGAGCAACAGCGAGGCTGGAGAGTGAAATATTATCTGCAAAGTTCTGAAAGAAAATAATTACACACCAAGTGAAATTATCTCTTAAGAAGAAAGCCAAAACCATCTTTCAAGAAGAAAATAACTATATACCCAATAAAATTATATTTCTTCAAGGAGATTTAATTAAATGTATTTTGAAATAACAACAATAAAGTTTACTGCTGACAGATTGACTACAGAAACTACTAGGATAGATATGTTTAGAACCCATGAGATGGCTCAGCTCTTGCCGCCAAGCCTCACAACCTGAATTTGATTTCTAGCATCTACTTGGGAGAAAGAGAGAACCAACCCTTTCAAGTTGCCCTCTGACATCCACCCATGCACTGTGGCACAGGCAACACGTCCACCCCTCAAAATAAATAAATGCCAATCAAGAAGATAGATCCAGTTGGCACGGGTATTCCATAAATAAGCCCCTAATTATAATGGAACACAGTAAATACTCTAAAAAATCTTAATGAATGTCAGCCATAGGTGTAGCAGGATTTTTCTTTGGGTTGCTAGCTCACAAAAAATGACACATTTTATATTATATTATATTATATTATATTATATTATATTATTATATTATATTTTATTTTATTTTATTTAATATTAATTATATTATTACATATAATTAGTATAATATAATTATATTATAATTGTTAATTGTAAAATCTCAGTCTATAGCTTAGGCTTGTTTCTAACTAGCTCTTATAACTTAAATTAACCCATTTCTATTAATCTACATGCTGCCACGTGGCTTGTGGCTTTTACTCTCCTCCTGCATGTCCTGCTTGTTTTCCATCTCCTGGTGTCTCTCCTCCGTGCCTAGATTCCTCTTGCTACCTCCCCTCTCTCTGCCTGGAAGTCCCGCCTATACCTCCTGCCTAGCTATTGGCCATTCAGCTCTCTATTAAACCAATCACAGCAATATATTTTCACACATTGTACAAATATCCCACAACACGTGGGACAGAACAATCAATGTATGTTTGTGTGAATTTCCTGAGGAGACACAAGTGTCTACTCACACCAGGTAGGGCATCAACAACACACCAAAGTAATGGTTTGATTAGAGTCCAGCTTGGAAAAGCAATGGGTTTGTTGGACTTGCTTGTAGATGATACGTGACTCAAAGACAGCTATGCCATGGAAAGCCCGCTCCAGTATGGGTGACAATTAACAAAAGCTGCACCCCTGTAGCTCCCTACACAGCTTGCAAGCAGCCTTTAATCCCAGCACTTGGGAGGCAGAGACAGGCGGATCTCTGTGAGTTCCATATTAAGGTTGACCCAAGTGAAATATTAATTTATAGAAACTAATTAAAATAGAAGTCATGATTTTTTTATAACAACAGAAAAGGTAAAGTGGAGTTTATTTTTATCTTATTTATTTTATTATATTCATTTATTGAAACTGGGGTTGTCTATGTAGTTCTGTCTTTCCAGGAACTCACTATGTAGATCAGGCTAGCCTTGAATTCATAGAGATCTGCCTTCCTCTACCTCCCAAGTGCTGGGATTAAAGGTATGCACCACCATCTTGACTATTTATTTTTTAGAGATTTATTTTATTATTTATTTACATGTCTAATCCCTTAGAACTAGAGTTATATATGGTTGTGAACCACTGTGTGGGTGCTGGGAATTGAATCTAGTTCTTCTGAAAGAGTAGCCAGTGTTCTTAACCCCCAAAACATCTGTTCAGTCCCTGGATTATTATTATTATTATTATTATTATTATTATTGGTTTTTTGAGACAGGATTTCTCTGTGAAACAGTCCTAGCTATCCTGGAACTCACTCTGTAGCCCAGGCTGGTCTGGAACTCACAGAGATCTACCTGCCTCTGCCTCCCAAGTGCTGAGATTAAAGGCATGCGCCACCACCTCCTGGCCCTGAATTATTTTGAATTAAGGCAGGAAAGAAGACAACATGACCAGGAAAAAGAACATATAAACCTAAATTAAAAGATGAAAGGTATTAAAATTCACAAAAGGGAGTAGATAGCTGACTTCTTAGTGTTTGCTGAGAGACTCCAGGCTGACGTCACAGGGACAGCTGCCCACCAATGTCTTTGTAGAGTGTCACAGTAGCTGTGCTGTGGACACGATAGAGGACTGGGTACAGCAAGTGCAGTTTATATACACGATGGAATACTTTCAGTAATAAAGAATGAAGTTAGTCATCTACAGGAAAACTGGTACAATGGAGGATAGTCATATGGAGCTAACTGTCAGTCTCAGAAAGACAGTATCGAATGTTTTCTATCATTTGAAGGTCTTAGAAATCACAGATATAAAAACCTCTTATCTATTGATGACATAAAAATAGAACTGAAACAATCTGCAATGAAGGGGATAATGGGAAGGGGTAAAGGTGTAAACTATGATAAGTTAGAGTAGATGTGCTCAAAGTACACTATATACTTGCATGAAAATGGCCTTAGGTAACTCTGTGTAATAAAAAATAATTAAAAGAATAAAAGAAAAAAATAGGTTAGATTTCCTGGTTAAAATATAATGCAAATCATACGAATTAAAAAAGGATATATAGACATAGTATTATTTTTCCAAAAGGCATAGCTAAAATGTGGAGCTATTCCACCAGAAATGTCGGACATTAAAGGATGCCAAAAGATATGACTTAAGAGAGAGCCAGTGCAGTGGCACTAATACTATCCATTCCAGCCAGCAAAATTGGTAAAAAGTAGCTGTTCTCCAAGACATAGAGGTCTGTTATCATGTACTCCTCTGTCTTTGCTCACCTTGCAAGTAGAATCAAAATAATTCACAGGACACAAAATTCATATAATAATATGCGGAGGATCCTTGGAACATAATATTATCAAAGAATGTAGAAAACTTGTAGCGAGAAATGTGTTGCTTTAAGTGCTCATGTTGCTGAGAGCCCGTGATTAGTGAAACAATCATCAAAAGAACTAGAGAATGAGCCTACAGAAACACAGGTGAAAGGAAATACAAAATAAGAGTGAAACATTAAAGAAATAGAACATGCTGGCCAACAGTGTTAATGCTTGTGTTCTGAGAAAACCTTGAAAATGGGCAAGCCCCTGGGAGCTGTTGTTAAGAAAAGGAACAAGAACCCACAAGGCCTCAGCCATACACAAAGAACTACAGGCAACCAAGGAATACTAAGAGTGGGAGAAACAGTCTTCCCCAGGGAAGAGCTCACCAACTGGTTATCCAATACCAAATGGTCAGCCCTGAAAACATATATATGAGTAACATTATACAGATGGAACAGGTTGTACTTACGTATTAAGAGACTATAGATATTTGTGTGTGTGTGTGTGTGTGTGTGTGTGTGTGTGTAACAACTAATTATATTACAATTTCAAAAAAGAAAATAAAGACTTTTTAAAAAGCAAAGAAAAAGAACAAGAGGCTGATATTAACAATGGAAATGGGATACAGCAGAGCTATGTAAGAGGTCAAAGTGATTTGGCTTTAGATTGAAGGTGTGCTGTGCTCCAGCAGTGTGATCTGGGACCAGCCTACTGACCTCAGTGACTCACTGAACAAGATGGATTGTAAATACACAATGAAACAGGAAGTAAAGTACTGGGCACATAATGCAGGAAAAATAGCCACAAATTTCCTTGTGATTTTTCGCTATTAGCATCAGAGGGCTGTTCACGGGGCTTTGATGTACAAATGGGATGGTGAGAGCCAAGTTCCCAGATGGGTAAAAAGTGCAGGACATTTTGTGGGAACAAATGTCTGAGTAAAGACATAGGATGCTAATGTTCAGAGAATCACATATGTAGGAAAGCCAGAGTGCATTTGGTAATATCAAGGACTTAGAACAAGTCGGGCAGTGAAGGCAAACACCTTTAATCCCAGAGCTTGGAAGGCAGAGGCAGGCCCATCTTATGAGTTTGAGGCTAGCCTGGTCTACATAGCAGGTTCTAGGCCAGCCAAGGATATATATTGTCAGAGTCTTTCACAGACAAACAAACAAACAAACAAACACCCTAAACAATAACAAGATCCCCAGAACAAGTCCATGTGTGGTGATGGATGCATGCTTGTAATCTCTGTACTGGATAGGCTGAGGCAGGAGAATTGTGATTTTAAGGCCAGCCTGAGTTACATAGTGAGAGTGCCATAATAAAATAAAAAATTCATGAAACAGCCTTTGGCAGTACACAGGGGGCAGAGGACAGTTGTGTTTTCTGCTGACATTGACAGAAGAGATGTCGTTGTCAAAAATGGGTTTGTGGACATCTATTCTCTCTCTGTGTTCCCCCTAAACACTTTCAGCAGCCTAAGCCTCTGTGCTAAGGTCTGCTGCCACAGAAGGATTAGATTAAAGAGTCGTACAAGGAACACAGTTGGGCCAGACCACACTTCCGTATGAAAACCTACCATCTCACATTAGTGGGCTTAATAGGCTGGGCCTGAGAGTTATGTAAGCCCAACCTCAATTGTCACACACTGTTCCATCCAGAAGGGAACCTGTCTGGGTTCAGTACATTTCAAGGAGTCCAAGTCTTGTTCACATTGTGACTCTTCACACTCATGTTTAATCCTCCGGCACAGGGCTGGTTGTAATAAGTGCTTGGTAAGCCGGGCAGCAATGGGTATGTTAACAACTGTTCCAGTGGTACCCGGACACTTGGTGAATTTATATATGTGACTAAGTAGAGTATGTCAGGCTCTCTCACATATGTAGTAGGTATGAGGTATGATTCTCCCATCCTAAATGCCGTTTTTCTAATGTGCTGCACAGGCTAGATTTTGTCTGGGTTTCGTATGAGAATCTGGTTAAGGCACACTGTTCTTTAACTCTAATCGGGAACCCTGATCTCTCTCTGGGCGGTCTTCCACAGCAGCTCTGTTGCAGAAGATACAAACTCCCAGCCCTGCCCCATCTTCAGTAACGCCTGTTGCAGTTCACAAAGCAAAGTGGACCAGGCTAGCAGGGGATCCCAGCTGCCTATATCTCAGGGCTCCGCTGCTTGGTTATCCTGATCACATGGTCCTCACAGCATCCTTCCCTTGCTGCATCTCCATCTGAGTACCATGGCCAGACATTCTCAGCCTCAAACCCAACCCAAAGCTGGGCTGCTGAAGCCCCTGTTATTATGGAGTCCAGGGATCCCACAGATAGCCGAAGCCTGGTGTTTTGAGGGATGGCCGGCAGCTTGGCTCCTGCTGGTCCTGGCAGCCGTTATGGCGAGAGATTGCAGTGTGATGCAAAGGGGACCATTTGACGGTGTTTGCACCTTATCATTTCCAAGGAATCTCTGCTCTTGAGACAATCAGTGCTCTCAGCTGTCTGTCAAGGTCAAGCACTCTTTACTGTAAACAGATCCAAGCATTGAGCCGAGGAAACTCAGCACCAATGATGTTATTTGTGGAGCTCAATTTCTCCATTGAGGTAGCATTCCGCTGCTCTTTCTTACCCTGTCAGTGTGGGGACACTGTCAGCCCAGAAGAACTGGCCCTTTAAAGCACTTACAATTTTGCTTTGGAGGTCCTGGGCAGCCTCGGTTTTGGTGAGTCTACCATTTGATGGTGACTCCTTCACTTCTTCTTCCGGGCTGTCACCTTCCTCTGAGGTCAAGGGCACAACCTTTGGAGGACAGTCCATCTTGCCTTTTACTTGAATTTTATCCAGCATAGTAGATTGGATGGACACTCCATGAACAAACAGGCCCGAGAGGATTAGTGAAGATACTTTTATTTATTACAGACTGGTATATAAACTAGATGATGTGGCTGGGAGCATGGCTCAGTGGAAGGGAGCTGGCCTAGCATGGGGGAGGCAGGGGCTTGATCCCTGTATTGCAAATAGAGTCAAACACATACATCTTATCTTGTTTTCCTACTATGATATCGATATCCTTATAATGACAAGAGCAAAAGAGACATGCAAAGCTACAGTTTCTTTCTGTCTTCAATTTTAGTGAGAGACCCCGTTTCGGGGGTTGGGGGGGAAGCAAAGTAATAGAGCAGGAAACCCTACTCTGGCCTTCCTGTGCACATACACACATATACACACATACACACACAGATAAATAGATAGGTAGATAGATAGACAGAGAGAGATGGTGTTGAGGTATAGATAAATTATAGTATACATATGCAAATTTAGAGGAATAACATGAAATGCTAAAATTACAAAATGTTCCCAGGCATCCTTAGTGACTTTTCTGACTACTGTGCTAGTTGGGGAACATGGGAACTATGTTCCGGGAATAAGCACAGGAAAAATTGGAAGAAAGGCGTCTTAGTGTTATTGGGAAGTGATGTGTTGTTATAAGGGAATCTATTGCATTCCTGTTATCTCAAAGGAAGACTCCCACCTATTTGTCTCTTCTCTTGACCCAACATTCTGCCTTTCACTTCCTCCAAGCTTTCCAAAGCAATGTCATACCCACTGTCCCTCTGAACTTTCAAATCAGTTAAGCTTTGTTTGTTTGTTTGTTTTGTTTTGTTTTCAAGACACTTTCTTCACAGTGCACAGAGATGTGCAGAAATATCATGATCTTGGCCAGGTTATCTGTGAATGCCAGATCCTGACAAACAGTTGTACTGCTGTATGTTCCTCAGTAAATTGACTTGTGTGATTATGATGTGTGGAGTCCACTGAAGTATCTTTTGCCTAGCTCTCCAGGAGGAATAGTACCTACCACCCATCATCAAAATTTCCAGGAAAATATGCAACTCATTAGAGTGGACTACACCATTCTAGATTTCCTATACCTCATGTGGTGATTTGAATGAGAATGGCCATCATAGGCTCATATATTTGGATATTTGGTCCCAGTTGGCAGAACTGTTTTGGAAGGATTAGGAGGTGTGGCTTTGTGAAAGGAGATGTGTCACTCAGGGGAGGCTTTGATGTTTCAAAAGCCCATGCCACTCCTAGATAGCACCCTGCCTCCTACTTGCAGATAAGGTATAAGTTCTCAGCTACTGCTCCAGTACCACGCCTGGTTGTCTGATGCCACGCTCCCTCTCATGATGGTCATAGGAGCCTAGAACCTCAGGAACTATAAGCCTCTCACCAACTCTTTCTTCTGTAAGTTGCATTGGTTATGGTGTCTCTTCACAGTAATGGAGAAGAAACTAAAACACCTTGTTTTCACATGTGTGAATATACCTTATACATAATAAATATATCTTGCTTTTTTGATAATGTTACACGTGAAAAGAGACCTCAAATTATTTTCTAGCCAGTCCAGGCATGTCTCTGGGATAAGCATGAAGCCTCAGAAAATGGCTTTCTTTAAATATTCAAGGGCATATATGGTCCAGTCATGGAAGGTCCCATCACCATTGGCATTGGATAATCCCATTCTCATTAGGAAGAGTCAGGCAGAAACTAAGTGTATTTGCAATAAAAGAAATATAAACACATGACTATATCCAAAGCACATGGTTAGGAGTCAAAGATGAAACATGAGGATGAGTAAGATAGACTTATTGCCCTCATGGGGCCTGCTCGCCAACAACCAGCTTGGTTCTGTTCTAAATAAACAAATGGCTGATGATTAAACATTTAGCAAGAAAGGGTAATAAGCCATTGGATTGGAATTCCCTCCTCAGCCAAATTATCTGCTAATTGTAGGTACAAGCTTACAATGAAAGGTTTAGAGATAAATATGCTCTAGACACTGTTTAAGAGGATGTCACAGTTTGGTTAATTCTCCTCATGCTAGTCAGTGGAATTTATTGGGAACACTGTGGACTAAAATAAGTTTGCATACTTGTTATTTCTTTTGAAATCTGAATGTGGAGTTTTCTTTGAATTTAAATGCTCACTATTTTATTATTCCATTTGCTCAGTTGCCCCATGAGGAATATACTATTTACTTCTATTTTTCACATCTATTTGCTTGTGGTCCTGGGGCTTGAATCTGATCTCTTGTGTTTATTATGTAAGTCCTAGACTACTGAGCTACAGCCCAGCCCTACTCCTGCTTTATAAAAGGGGGCAGTGAAGCTTGGAGAGGCTTTCTCTCTGGCTTTAGCTAACATGGAAGGGCCTGATAGCAGTATGACTGCCTCCACTTATGAAGTTGCTGATATCTCACACTGCTATGACAGGTAAAACTCTGTCCTTCATCACTAGAGGAGTGGAGTGATTCAATTGCCAGTGAGCCAGAGATGATTATATACATGGGGACAGGCAGGACTCTGCTGCAATAACAACAGCCCATCAAGTCTTAGGATTAAAATACATTCATTTCTAGAAGAGTTTCGTGAGTGGACTATGGGCAGATGGGGACTGGAGCATGAGCAATCAGGTTGGGGGGTGTGGAGGGGGAGAGTGCTGAAAGAGACTACTGGAAGGGGGGCATTTTGGGGTCATGTAGAAACTTAGCACAAGGGAATCTCCCAGAAATCTGCAAGGATGCCCCCAGTTAAGACTCCTAGCAATAGCAGACATGTAGCCTGGACTGGACACCTCCTGTGACCAAGGCAAGACTTCAAGAGGAGGGATTGGGACCCCAACCCAGCCACATAACGTTCGACTTACAATCTGTCCTGCCCATATGATGTGCTAGGGTAAGGGTGGCCTATAGATTGAGGGAGTGGCCAACCAATGACTGGTCTAGCCTAAAACCCTGCCTGGAGCACCGGGGTCCACAAGCTGAATGACTCAGAGACCCAGGATAGAAACAAACATGACTGGAGGGGGAAAAAATTTCAGTGTGATGATGCCTAGCATTATTTTGCTACATACATAGATCGGTGCCTAGCCCAGTTGTCATCAGAGAGGCTTCATCCTCTGATGGAAACAGATGCAGACCCGCAGCCAAACAGTAGGCAGAGTTCAGGAATCCTGCAGAAGCAGGGGTTAAGGATTCTAGGAGCCAAGGGGTCAAAGACACCTCAAGGAAACTCACAGAATCAACTAACCTCGGCTAGTAGGGGCTCACAGAGACGGAACTGACAACCAGGGAGCCTGCATGGGACTGACCTAGGTTCTCTGCATATATGTTACAGTTGTGCAGCTTAGTCCTCTTGTGGGATTCCTAACAATAGAAACAGGGGTTGTTTCTGACTCTTTTGCTGGCTTTTGGGACCCTACTCTCATACTGGGTCACCTGGTCCAGCCTTACTACATGGGGAAGTGCTTGGTCTTACTGCAGCTTACTATGTTGTATTTTGTTGATACTCATGGGAGACCCGTCCTTTCCTGAACAGAAATGAAGGGTAAGTAGATTGGGGGGTAGGAACAGAGGGAGTTAGGGGGAAGGACTGAGAGGAGAGGAAGGAGAGGAAACTGCCATTGGGCTGTTAAATAAATAAATAAATAAATAAATAAATAAATAAATAAATAAATAAATAAAAGTTCATACTCTCCCCACTTAATTCAGAAGCATCTTTTTATATACTAAATTTCCACTTATTTATGTAGTCCTACTTTAGGGCTTTACATTCTGTTTCATTGATCTCTTTGGCTATTCTTGTATTGGGACAAAATTATTGTAATAAATGTGGCTTTCTCATGTATTTTGATATCTGGTAGCACAAACTTATTTTTTTCTTTTGCATGGCTATTTCTGTAGTTTCTATTCCTTATCAATTATAGAATCAACTTTAAATTCTACACACATTTTTACCTGTAGTTTGATCATAAACATATTTAATTTATATAGTAATTTGAACATTAATGACATTTTTAAAGCAGTGATTCATTCCATATATAGGTATTATGACCCCGAGTCATTAGTTATTCTTTCAAGACCTTGCTTAGAATGTCTTAGATAGATACTTTAATATGAACTATAAGGGTTATTTGAGGTTTAGATGTTTGACTGTATTTCTAAGTATTTTTTTCCTATTATGAATGATATCCTTTTCCTGTAACATTTTAAAATTGGTTACTTATTTTATTCATGACATAAACAATTCTCATGTGCTTGATATTCTGTGGCCTTATGAATTAACAAAAAATTTTAATTGAATAAAACAAAACAAAACCACATTCATTTCTCATTCACCCTGTGTGGTCATCTTGGGCCAGCTAGAGACACCCTTGGACTTTGTTTTCACCAGGTGACCAAGATGATGGTCTTGAACTTTTATCCTGCCTCTTTCTCCACAGTGCTGGGATTACATCCAGGTGTGCACCATCGTGTCCGGCTAGAGGCTAGTGGTACTCAGCATTGACGTGGGTGCTGACTACTCGCCAAACCAATACACGCTTCATGTTCAGCGCAAGCAAGCTTTGAGATCCATCATACACAGCAAAATTATTATTTTGCTGGCCTTAAGTACTTTCAATCATATCATTTGTAGGATAAAATCACTATTTGTCCTAAGAACAATTTAAAAATATCAGAATGACCCATTATTTCACTGTATGAGATTTTTTGTTTGTTTGTTTGTTGTTGCTGCTGTCTTTTGTTGTTGTTTGTTTTTGAGACCGGGTTTCTCTGTATAGCCCTGGCTGTCCTGGAACTCACTCTGTAGCCCAGGCTGGCCTCTAACTAAGAGATCCACCTGCCTCTCCCTCCCGAGTGCTGGGATTAAAGGCATGTGCTACCACCGCCTGGTGATTGTATGAAATTTGCATCAATGTTAAAACAGGTTACTCTAAATCTCCTACTTAAAACAAGGCCAGTGTGTTCTTTCTCAGTGCTGGAACCACTTTTCTCCTCAAGCCTGCTGGGAAGAGTTTGTTTTCTTGACTATTTCAACTTCTAGTGGCCCCTTTATCATTTCTCTTCCTGTCTCCACCTCTGCCTCTTTTCATAGCTGCCCCTACTCCTTCTGATCCCTTGCTGATCTCCCCAAATTCCTGTTGGGACAACATAGCACCCCTTAGCTAAACCAAGCCAATTTTCCTGTCTCCACACTCACAACATAATTACATCTTCAAAATCTCTTTCATCACACAAGGCAGCATGTTCCCAGTTCCCATGGATTATGATGTGGGCTCCTTTTTTTAATAGAGGAAAAATTTTATTTATTCATAATTTTTTTTTAGATTTGTGATAGGTGACATTTTATGGTTAAAATAATCATTGCATAAAGTCCAGAGAGGCATTGCGTAAAACAAACACAACCGCAAAATAGCAAATGTAAATGTCCACGTCACAGTAGAGACATCACAATATTATTGTTTGTTGTTCTGTAGTTTTGGTACCTGTGGAAAGGATTCAGAGTGTTGATTTCTTCCTAGTCCTTTTTGGGGGGCTGGTATCTGCTTGCTGGCAGATCCATGTTCAATCGATCATGATTCTGGCATTGGGCATATTGGCATTTACCTGATTCTTTGCTGATCTGGGCATTTGCATTGATGGTTCCCGAGTCCCATGGTTGCTGGGCTGGGCTTCTCATGCTAGGTCTTTCCTGGTGACGCCACTCCTCCCCCTGCCTTGTCCTCCCTGCATACATAGCAGAGGCTGTGCAGACACGAGGGTCCTGTTACCCACGCTGAAGGCACGGTCCCAGAACTCACAGGTTGTCAGAGTGGAAAGGGTGGCCACTCGGGGTGGGCTCTCCTATGTCTTTTTATCTCTAATTACACTGCCTCTTTAAGTGCTACCAGGTAAAGAGGACCAGGGCTAGATTCACCCCGCCACCCTCTCTCAGGCCCCTTATTTATCAGTCACCCCCTGGTTGTGGCTACCCAGGCCTGGTGTCTTCTGTTCTTGCCTCCCGCCCAGGTGTCCTGGAGTCAGACTCCGGTATCTCCCAGCAGCTGCTGAAACAGAAAGCTGTGGAGGAGGCAACTGGTACAGCCACACTTCCCGGAGGGGTGAGGAGCACGGGCAGCTGTTCTCTCACCAACTAGGGAGGCAGACTGGTTCTCACACCTTGTCCTAATGCAGCTCTTCTGTGTCCCAGGAAGGGAGGCCCCAAGAGAGCTGTGTGAATGGAATGCCCACCTGCTGTCTAACTCACCTTTTATTAGTTTACATATATTATTTGTAATTATTTATGGGATATGGTATTACAGTTCGATATAAATATCTGTTGGTTAATGATCAAAGAGGAGCAATTGCCACTTTCCATCTCCTCCAAGGATGATTCCATGTGTTGGGAACCTTCAGCCTCTCTCCTGTTTGCAGATGCACAGTTACTGGTGTAGACTATAGTTGCTCTACTGTGCTGTAGAACATCCAAACCACTCTTCTTCTTCTGTGTTTGATAAAAGAGAAAGCCAAAAAAATGTCAAAAGCACACACAAGAGAAAAGACAGCATCTTCAACAAACGATGTTAATAACAACAACAACAACTGGATATTCACAGGTGGAACTGAAATTAGATCTGTATCTATCACCCTGTACCAAAGCAAAGCAACACAATCCCTCCAAATGGACCAAAGGCCTCAATGTGAAACCGGAAATGCTAAGATTTCTAGAAGAACCTAGGCAGAGCCCTCCCCTGTACAGGAGGAGAGTAAGAAAGAATGTTCTCAAGAAGACTCTATTTGCGCAAGAATTAAGGCCAACAATGGACAAGTGGGACCACATAAACCCCAAAAGCCTCTACGTAGCAAAGGAAATATCAAGTAGAAAGGAAGCCCACAGAATGAGAGAGAATTTTTTCCAGATAGATGACATCTGACAGACAATATGCAGGATATATAAAAAAAACTCAAAAAACTGAGTCAAGAAAATAAATTAGCTCAATTGAAAAATGGGCTATGGAACTGAACAGAGTGTTCTTAAAAGAAGAAATAAATATAATCATGAAATAGTTTAAAAAATGTTCTTCATCTTTGGAAATTAGGGAAGGGTTGCAGGGCGGTGGTGGCGCACGCCTTTATCGCTGCAGCACTCGGGAGGCAGAGGCAGGTGGATCTCTGAGTTCGAGGTCAGCCTGGTCTACAGAGCGAGTTCCAGGACAGCCAGGGATACACCGTGAAACCCTGTCTCAACAAAACAAAACACTCAAACCAAAAACAATAAAACAAACAACAACAGAAAACCAACCACTAAAATCAAATCTAAACAAAACAAAAAACAAAAGAAGAAATTAGAGAAATGCAAATTAAAACAACTTACCACAAACAGAGTGGCTATGGTTAAAAAAAACAAAAACAATGCCGGGCGTTGGTGGCGCACGCCTTTAATCCCAGCACTCGGGAGGCAGAGCCAGGTGGATCTCTGTGAGTTCGAGGCCAGCCTGGGCTACCAAGTGAGCTCCAGGAAAGGCGCAAAGCTACACAGAGAAACCCTGTCTCAAAAAAACCAAAAAAAAAAAAAAAAAAAAAAAACAAAACAAAACAAAAACAAAACAGCCAGCCACAAATGCTGGCAAGAACGTAGGGAAAGGGGAACGTCATTCATTGTTGTTGGTATTGCGAGCTGCTGCAGCCGCCATAACCTTATTGCAGTCATTTAAATATTTTCAAACTGTATCCAGCTTTGCTAGATAGTTCCATACACAGGCGTAGTATTTCGGGCAAACCATCATTAGCAGTATACGAGAGCTTCCAATTATCCTTGGAAGGACGACCCAAGTCAGAAAGCCACTGTGAAAGTCGGAGAAGTCTTCCTCTGATGCTGTGAACAGGGAAGGCTCCAGTCAGGGCTGGCATTTCACATTCTGGCTGCAGCTTAACGATTTTTCATAAGCCAACCCCGACTTTCAGGAAACGAAACGAAAATGGCAGAATGATCGCATAGAGATGCGCAGACTTTAGAAGAGGAAATCTCTGCTCTTCCCGGTAACACGCCATCTTAGTGACGTCACAGAAAAGTTCAGCTTGCCTGCCGCACAGGGTCAGATTCAGCAGGTCTCCAGTTTTATGGGAGTTGGTTGTGGGTAGGGTAGGAGGAGGACACAGAAGTTAATTTCCAGTTTTCCACGCCACAAGGGGTTTGGGGCCAAAGTGGTTGAACCCAGGGTGAACATCCTGTGTTCCAAGAAAGAATCTTTCAAAATTAGCTGGGAAAGATGTTTTCCCCACATCAATCCAGCTTGGGACGTATTTTGTTAGTGACACATGTACCTTCCCACACAAAACAATAAAGTGCTTCGGATGCTAACAACATAACTTAAAATAAGTAAAACAAAATTCTGCGCTTTTATAAAACTTGATAAAAATAGCATTCAAATTATACAGTTACTGGAAGCACAATTATTAAAAATGCACACACTTGGATAGGCCTTTGCAGACCCTCAGCCTTCTATGTCTGGTCTGTTTGGGCATGTTCATTTTCTACAGAGTTATTCCCATCTGTGCCAGCATCAGGTTTCCCCTGTGAGATTTCTATTGCCGTGATAAAGACGGTGACCAAAAGCAACTCGGGGAGGAAAGGGTCAATTTGGCAGGTGCTATTGCAGCCTGCCCAGCTATTTCCTTCATTGACTATGTGTTAGAATATTACTTTGTCCCAGCTAATTAAAAAATAATCACAGACCTGCCTGGTGGTGAAGGGCTTTAATCCCTGTCTCCCAGGGAGGGAGGCAGGAGGATCCCAAATTCAAATCCTGTTTAGACTGCAGGATGAGTTCAAGGCCTGAGCAAACAATTTCCCAATACTCTGTCTCAAAATGAGGGATGGGTAGTACAATGTGGTGGTCCGATGCTTGTGTGGTAAGCATGAGATGCGAATCAATCCATAAGGAAGGAAGGCCTAAATCACAAGGCTGGGTGTACTTCACGGGTGAGAGAAATAAGTTGCTGTCCTATTAGATAGTCTTCTCTGAGGAATCCTGGCTCTTGAGGACACTGTGTACTCCAGGAAGGGGGAATGGAGCCTCAGGCAATAATAACTGTGCTAACGCTTCTTAGAGCTGAGTCCACTCTTTCTTCTAGGGTGTTTTCTAAACCCAGATCACACAAGAGAAAGAGACACATCAGTACTGTTTGGGGGTAATGTTACAGACATGGTGACTTACAGGGCAGATGTAGAGAGGGTGGAACTGAACATGTGGTCACAATGAAAACCCCTAAAAAAGAATATTGTTTGGTGCTTCCAGGAAAGGTTTTCTGCTTGAGGGCAGACACCCGAAAATCAGACAAATGGAAATACAATTCTTAAGCTATTCATCTCTGAAAGGAAAATAAAAGCTGATATTTTCTTTGCTACCAAGTGTTAGTCATGTGGCCTGCATCAAAGTCCCGCCCCCATCCTTAGTGGTTTACTGTAGTCATTCACACGTAGATTGATTACGGCAAAGGGCCGAATTCCACACCAAATGAAGTGTCCTGGCCTGGTTTATTCTTGGGGGTACGGGAAAAAGAATAGCTGCAGTAAAAATAAGTTGGCCCCAGTGACGTTTGGAGCTTGAGCGTTCAGATTGCCCTTGATTTCTGCTTCCTGGTATGGGGTACAGACACCCTCTCTGCGCTGCACTGAGTCTGGATGGTCCCGTGTCCCGGCAGCAATGGTGTGAGGGCACCTTCTGTAGGTTTGGAAACAACATGGCTTCAACAACACATATCAGCATGGGTGTGGAGTTTTCTTCTTCCCTCCACGTCTTCCTCCTCTTCTTTGACGGGCTGCTTTTGAACTCCCACACTCTATTGATCCTCCTGCCTCAGCCTCCCTAGTGGCTGGATGGGTAATGAGGTTTTCAGGGGCACTTTCTCCAGGGTTGTTCAGGAGAACACACACATTACTCTCCCTTGTTTTCTATGGCATCCTTGCTTATCGCCTCTCTTCATTCCTCTTGATTTGCTGTAGTAGCATCCCTGCTAACCAGAGCAGCCAGCGTTTAAGCATTTGTGGTGTTAGAATCTCCTGGAGGGCCTGCTAGACTACAGAGGGCTGGCTGGGTCTTAACCCTCGTGTCCAGACTCTGAGAAGTCCGAATGGGTCTGCAAATGATCAAACCTGAGAGTCACCTGTGGTGCCTTTAATAATACCGATGCCCATGTTCACCCAAGAATCATTAAACAGGCACTTGAGTGAGGTATGTATCCATTTCCTAGGCTGTTATAGCAGAGTATCACAAACAAGGTGGCTGATATCAGTAGAATGCACTTTTCTACACTGTGAAGCCAGAAGTCTTAAATCAAGGTGTCGGTGGGCTCATGAGCCCTCCAAGGCTTCAGGGAAGGCAGTGCTTCTAGCTTGTGACTGTGGCCACCACTCTTCGGCACTGTTTGATTTTGTAAACCCCTAACTCCTGTATGCACCCTCACATGGCCTTCCTGTCTGCTCGATGCTATGTCTCTGCGTCTTCTTTTCTTTCCATGAGGACACTGGATGGGATTTATTTCACTATGATCTCTTTGCTTTTCAGTTTCAAATGCAACAGGCTAACATCACATTCTGTGATGCCAGGTGGATGTGAACTTGGCCACGGTCAGAAAGGGAAAGTCTTCAAGCAGAGTCCTACCCCCCACCCCCCCTCCCGTACCCCCCTCCCTTAGCCCCATGGCAGGATTCCTGTGTTGCCCAGCTTCCATGAGGAATCTGGCACAGAATACTGAATGCTGAAGCCCCCGAGTGCTCTGCTACCTCATAGTCTTCCCAGCAGACAGAGAGGCACACCCCCAACCCATCTTAAAAGCTTGTTAAAGCTAAGTGCAGATCCCAGGATTTTAAAGTGTTTATCTGTGAGTCTCATTCAGCCCTAAATTAAAGACCTTGTCCTCAAGCAACTGGAGATACTGAAGGTATTTCTTTGTAGGAAGACCCGATTTCTGTTCCCTAGGGCTTTTTATAGGGAACATACCTATAAAGAGTCCAGATTATATGCTACAGAAAGCTTTCAATGATAAGAAACAATGTTTTTGAACTTCCCATTATGAACTAGAAATAATATTTTCACTGAAACAAAAATGCTAAATTACGAAAGTACCTCCCTAGGGTTTTGAATCTAGTGGAGTACAAATGACTGTTTTCCGTGAACGAGGACCACAGAGGTGTCTCTTTAAAGTGCCTGTGATGCAAAGCAGGAGGCAGGATGCTGCTGCCTGTCTAGACTTGTAGTTGGAGAG
The DNA here is from genome assembly GCF_049852395.1 of Peromyscus maniculatus bairdii. Classification (NCBI taxonomy): domain Eukaryota; kingdom Metazoa; phylum Chordata; class Mammalia; order Rodentia; family Cricetidae; genus Peromyscus; species Peromyscus maniculatus. Next base: position 19,865,205 of record NC_134854.1, on the reverse strand, counting down.
GCTTTTATTCCTGAGGTCCAGGGCTGAGGGGGCACTCACAAGTGGGCAACAGGGCCAAGCAGAACGTGGTCATAGATGGACCCTGTGACCTAGATTGCAAGTCAGTCAGAATATACAGAGTAACTGAGGTTCATTGGGGACAAGTTGGCTTCTGAGGCTCACAGCCAGAATTGTCCAATGGGTTTACTCTGGCTCTGATATGCTTATATTGGGTATTGGGGTGAGTGTTATTAGTGGGGTCCTATGGCTGATCTGTGACCCCTGTAGTAGAACTTTATGTAGTGATATGTATATTCACCTGGGAATTAGGAGCCCTGGATTCTGGTCTCATCTCCTTGGAATTTCCTTGCAGTTTTTAATTGTGTCGACATATAAATTATTGGTGTAATCAGTAATAACTGATTTTGTGTGCCCCGTTTTGCAGTGTTCTTTTTTTAAGAAAACCAAAGCAATAAAGCTGAGATCTGGTCACTCACTTGCACTGTTTTTGGAAGAACTTTTCCATTGGTGCAGTTCTGGTCTTGATAAACTTTACGGTAGGGAATTCTTTCTCGCATAAATCAGGAATTATCATTCGTTAGCAAAATGCTAAGCACTTTGGCAGCTCTCAGGATGGTCTTGAGCTCTCTCTAATTACATGCTCAACAATTCGAATAATTTCCAGTCCTCTTTTGAAACTGGTGTCAGTGCCTGCTTCTCACCCTGGCAGTTTCTCAGCCCTCCTTCAAGTGTCTGCTCCGCTAATGAAGAGACTGAAATTGTCTGCCTATTTCTCTCTCTCTCTCTCTCTCTCTCTCTCTCTCTCTCTCTCTCTCTCTCTCTCTCTCTGTGTGTGTGTGTGTGTGTGTGTACACGTGAGCATATGCATGCGTGCGTGTTGGCTATGTGCCTATGACTGTGGAGCAGAGAGGAGGACAATCTTAGGTGTTCTTCAGGCATTGTCTACCTCTTTTTTTTTTTTTTTTTTTTTTTTTGCGATGAGGTCTCTCCCTGGCCAGAACTCTCCAAGTAGGCTATACTAGCTGGCCAGCAAGTCCTCGGGGACCTCCTGTCTCTGCCTCCCCAGCACGGGGATTACAAACATGTGCCCACTATGCCTGGCCTTCTTCTGTAGGTCTGGGGACAAACTTGGGTGGGTCCTCAGGCTAGCCAGACAAGTGTGGTGGTATTGTGTTCCCCGAAATATTGTGCACCCTAATAAACTTATCTGGGGTCAGAGAACAGAACAGTCACTAGATACAGAGGCCAGAAAATGGTGGCACAGACGCCTTTAATCCCAGCATTCCAGAGGCAGAGATCTGCCTGGGTCTCTGTGAGTTCAAGGCCACGCTGGAAACAGCCAGGCATGGCAACATGAGCCTTTAATCCCAGGAAGTGATGGCAGGAAGCAGAAAGGTATATAAACCATGAGGACCAGGAGCTAGAGCAGGTTAAGCTTTTAGGCTTTTGAGCAACACAGTTCAGCTGAGTTCCATTTGGATGAGGACACAGAAGCTTCCAGTCTGAGGAAACAGGATCAGCTGAAGAATTGGTGAGGTGAGGAAGCTGTGGCTTGTTCTGCTTCTCTGATCTTCCAGCATTCACCCCAATACCTGGCCCCAGGTTTGTTCTTATTAATAAGAACTTTTAAGATCTGGTGCCCAAAGTTCGTGGTACAAATTTGCAAAAAAGCTACTTGCCTGTGGCCTTGCAGGGCCCCAGCTCGAACCCAAGTTACCCTCAGCCTGTTGTGGTGGTGCATGCTGGTAGGAATTACTGAGGGAGGCAGAGGCAGGAGGATCCTGAGTTTGAGGCTGGCCTAGGAGGCTTGCTAAGGAGGAGCTTCTGCCTGGGCCGAACCACAAACGGTGGTGGGAGCATGGAGGCAGTGGCTGCTGCTTCGAATTGCTGGCTCCTTCTCAGCGTGTTGGTGACTGCGTTGATGCTGCTACCTGGGACGAAGGGTTTACTGCTGCTTATTTAGAGAAGAATTGTCAGGACCATCGTGTTACAGGAAAGCATCAGCAAAGGTCAGTTTGGAAAAGTTTGGCAAGACAAATGGGGAAAAATTGCTGTGAAGATTTTCTCTTCTAGGGAAGTTCATGGTTCTGAGAGACAGACATTTATCAGACTATGATTGCTCCAAACCACAGAGGAGGCACACACACACACACACACACACACACACACACACACACACACACACACACAATTCTACAGGGAACCATGACCACGCCTAACAATGACTTTGAAATCTTCAAAAAGATGACAGGATCCCACAATGAAGATTCCACATGGACTATGATAAAGCCATTAAGCTGATTAACACCACGGAAAGATGGACTTTGGACTACAAACTACTCAGGACAGTTTCGAGATGGCTAGCTGAGATGATCCAGATTCATAGACTCAAGCAAGGACTTGAAACAAGCCCTGCACTTTCCCATTATGCAGAGACTGGACAAATGATACAGGACTTGACAAAATTTTTCTTTTCAGGATTCCCTGAAGATGTCTTCACCCCCAGAAAGCAGGAAGTAATTTTAAGAACACGATGCCCACATTCCCAAGAGGTGGGATCGGTGTTTTTTGGTTGTTTATGAGTTACGGATATTGTCATTGTTTATGATGGTTGGTTACAAGTTGTTAATGGTTAATGGTCAGGAAAACCTAAATAAGCTAAATAAGCTAAAAAAGCTAAATATGCTAAAAAAGCTAAATAAGGAGATTAGATTCAGAGTTTTTGTTTTAAAAAAAAGAAAAAGACAAAAGAGTATAGATATGAGGTAGATCATTGAATCTACTCTGAGAAAAAAGGTGAAGAAATAATAGGATAAATGGGTAGATCATTGAATCTACTCTAAAAAGAAAAAGAGGAAGATATAAAAATGACAAAAGGTAGATTATTGAATCTATTATGAAAAGAAAAAAGAGAGAATATGGATATGATAAGATAAAAAGGGAGATTATTTACTCTACTTTTAAAAAGGAACTACTTGTTTCACATAGGATAAGTAATGAAAATTTTTTGTCTGAATTTATCAAATGTTACTGGACTGGACATTGTTAATATATATAATGGAGTTTTTCGTCCGAATCTGTCAAATGTTAATGGACTAGACATCGTTAATGTAATTCTTGACTGTATATATTGTATATACTTATTGGATATAGTTTTTCTTGTATTAGTTATAAGCTTTTTAACATTTTAGACAAAAAATGGGAAATGTGGTGGTATTGTGTTCCCTGAAATATTGTGCACCCTAATAAACTTATCTGGGGTCAGAGAACAGAACAGCCACAATATTAAACATAGAGGTTAGGCAGTGGTAGCACACACATTTAATCCTAGCATTCCAAAGGCAGAGATCCGCCTGGATCTCTGTAGTTCAAGGCCACACTGGAAGCAGCCAGGCATGGTAACATGAGCCTTTAATCCCAGGAAGTGATGACAGAAACCAGAAAGGTATATAAAGCATGAGGACCAGGAACTAGGCCTGGTTAAGCTTTTAGGCTTTTGAGCAACACAGTTCAGCTGAGATCCATTTGGATGAGGACACAGAAGTTTCCAGTCTGAGGAAACAGAATCAGCTGAAGAATTGGTGAGGTGAGGAAGCTGTGGCTTGTTCTGCTTCTCTGATCTTCCAGCATTCACCCCAATACCTGGCCCCAGGTTTGTTCTTATTAATAAGAACTTTTAAGGTCCCTGCTACAGACAAGTACTTTGCAGACCATGCCATCTCCTGAGCCTTCAGATGCTCATCTCTGAATAGACACACTTAGCTTCAAAGCCAGAAGTCCTGCTTTAGGTTTCACACTCCTAGTTATAAAGACACATTACAGGAAAAGTCAAACCCAATCTAGTGTATGTGACAGAAGTTCTGGGGTTACAACAGGAGGCCCAGGCAGAGCTGCCAGTCAAAGGTAGCCTTGTGCTGGCCACTGCTTTCCTTTTCTCAGTCTGCATCTGGAAAGAGGTGCTTCCTGACTGCCCCGCCTTCCTTGGTTCCCTGCCCTTCTCTGAAGATCTCTGTTCAGCATGAGTGAGGTGCACAGATACCTGAGGTCTAAGTCGGTGGAGGGAAAAAGTTCAGAGAGTGATTTCTTAACTGAGAGGAAACTCACATTCATGGAGAATTAGTAGATGACAAGGAATTCAATGTTAGTTCTTTTAATGCTCAGTATTGTCCCTTACAGATGAGCTAGCAAGCGGCCGAGTCTAAGATGACCCAGGCATAGAGATTTCATTCGTCTGTTTGAAACATTTCTTTGAATCGCTCCCAGTTTTCTACACTGTTTTCCTTTGATCCTCAGTCTTGCCCAGCGCTGCAGATTGGGTGCTCGGCATCGCAAACCACAGGCAAGAGCTCTACCACGAAGCGAATACCCAGGGCAAAATACTTCTAAAAATTGGTAACATACATCACATAAAACTCACTATCCTAACTATTTTAAACATGTAGATCAGTAAGCATATTCCCATTCCTGTGAAGTCACAGGGTTCTGTCTCCAGATTGTGTGTCCTTACACACTCAAACTCTGTATCTTTTGCACAGCAGTTGCCAGTTCCCCTGGTAACTACTGTTCTATGTATCTTTACGACTCTGACTACTGTAAGTACCATGTATAAGAGAAACCATATGACATTGGTCATTGTGTGTCTGGCTTATTTAGTTTGTGGTGCTAGGAATTAAATCCAGGCCTTAAATATGCTAGACACGCCCTCCACTGCTGAGTTATAGCCCAGCCCACTGTTTAACTAAGTTTAATGTCCTCAAGACTTATCCTGGTTGCATGAAGTGTCAGAGCATCATTTGTTTTTGAGCATGAACAGTTTTTTTTTTAATTTTGATATTATAATACAATTACATTTCCTCCTTCCCTGTCCTCCCTTCAAACCCTCCTATATACTCCTCCCTGCTCTCCTTCAAGTTCATAGCCCCCTTTTCACTAATTGTTCCTGCACGCATATACATAGGTCCCTAAGTGTAACCTACTAACAGTATTTCATTATATATAGACCCACATTTTGTTCATTCATTAATTTGTTGATGGACATTTGGGTTTCTACCTTTTGGCTGCTATGAACATGGACATCTGTTCAGGTCCCTACTTTCAATTCTTTGGAGGTATATATGCAGAAGTATACACTGTGGATCATTACAGTTTCACTGAAAATTTTAGACTTTATTGTGTGTGTGTATGTGTGTGTGTGTATGTGTGTGTGCGTGTGTGTGCCATGGCATGGATATAGAGATCATAGAACAACTTTGGTGGAGTGGATTCTTTTCATCCACTTTTATATGGGTTCCAAGGGTTAAATTTAGCTCACTAGGCTTGGGCAGCAACTGTTTGTACTTGCGGATCTATCTCCCTGTCCCAGAATGTTTAATTTTTAAATGAGTTCACTGATACATTTACACACGTTCCTTCTTTGTGTTTCCTTAGCAAAGCACACAGGGGAGATCAAAAACAGAATTTATTGACCAGACAATTGTTCTTTGACAATTTCAGTGAATTCTGTTTACTCTTCCCTCCACCCTCCCTTTAAAAAGTGTGTTTCCAACCCACGCATCTAATGCCCCCATCTCTCCCGTGCCGTCACCCATCTCAGGCTCCTAAGTCTGAGATCACCATGCCACCTTGGACTGGTTGCCGCTCGGTTCCCACATCTAGTCTGCCATAGACCATTGTTTTTTTCCCCAGAGTTCCGGCTCCTCTCTTAGCTCTCTCATGAGCTCAGGGCAGCTCCGGTCACAGAAGATCACCTCAAGAGCTCTTGGATGTAGTTCATTCTTCAAAACTGTCCCCCCAACAACTTTCCAACATTATTGTCAGAACGATTTCCCTAAACCACTAATGAACAAATACTTCTAGAGTTTTCATATGAGTGTGTATTGTAAGATGAGCACAGCTCTGCCTGTTTCCTTTCCTGCTTCTTGTCCCACCCAATTCCTGCTAGTCCCGTCTATTGCCATAGACATTTTACTTCTATGTCCATGTTATATATGTGTATGTGTGCATGCACACATGCGTGTGTACCTGTGTGTCATTTTATGTATCTGTTTAAAATCTAGGAGTCACAAAGGAGAGCAAACTTGTCTTTCTGAGACATATTCACTGAATCTGATTACCTCTAGCTGCATCCATTTTCCTCTATAAAATACCAATTCTATTGAGTAACTTTCAAGCATACACAGTGTCTTTAGTTCAGGGCTCTTGCCTGCCTTCAAAGGTAGAAGCTTCCTTGATTCTCTCACACAGAGGCACCATTATTTTATGTTTACTTCTTGCATTTTTTTTTTTTTATTTCTAGAGATCCCAACCTTTCCCAACCACATCTCTGACATTGGTGTTCACTCATCTAATTCCCGGGAAAAATCATTTCCCATCATGCTCCACAACAGTAGATGGTCTCTGTGTCTTAGTTTTGCTTCCTCCATCCACATACTCAGTTCTTGAGGAACGGGGGGCCGGGTGGAGGGGGCTGTTCTGCAGTTTCTCAGACTCCTATAACTCTGGGAAGTTACTTTTTTCATGAAAAAAGACAGAGTAACTTGAGTCTACAAATTTCAAAATGTGGAAAAAGAATTTTATCAGAGCCCTTAGGAAGAAACCGCTTTACACCAAGGAAGAAAGCTCTCGTCGTGTTTTGTCAAATACCAGAACAGCAAGCGCACAGCCATTTAAAACAGTTCCTTATGCATCTTTTACATGGTGGTGTGCGAACTCGGGCCAGTGAATTTTTAAGGTGAAATGCTACCCAGGTGTGTCTGTTTCTCATCTTAGGTAATTCTCAAAATATGTGAAGCATTCTGCAAATGCGCCCGCGCTTCTGAGGGTCCAGTTGATGTCTGCATCAAAGCCCAGCACTCCACGATGCAGGAAGCGCTCTTGCTCTCGCTAAGTTTGGGAGCTCTTTTCAGAGGAAGCTTTAGGAAAGCGTTTTAAGTCAGGTTAATCAACAGAAAATGTCCCCCTTGAGCAGAGTTTAGGAAGGACAGTTTCACACCTTTTAATAGTTTCATAAATGGATAATTTGACAGGAGGTTGGGAATGCAAATCACTCTGCTGTAGGCAGTTGTGACATGCAGAAATTGAGCTCCAGGATCAGGCATGGCAGGCTACTGGTTAGGATGTGGGGGTTAGAACTGCAGCATTGATGGATGCGTGTTTAAAGACAAAAAAGGTCAGATCAATGGAAGCTACAGGAATGGGAACTGTAGGGAGGGGAGGAGAGAAGAGAGGGGAGGGGAGAAGAGGACAAATTCACTGGAGAAATACTGTAATGGCATTGGAGGTCATAGGGATATTGTGAAATTTTATAACTATGTATATTAACTAGAGGTAGCTAATATTAGAGATATAATATATATTTAGAAATATGTATATCAATACTTATTAAACATAAATTATTCTATTTAAGTAATAACTTAATTATTTATTAAATAATCAATACATTAAAGTATGCAGCCAAATAAGCTCACTTCCATCTCCTATTCATACACACAGTTTTAGGTAGCGTTTCAACAAACACATCCCAAGGTTGACACCAGTGTGAGCAAGTGCATCCTATACCCTGTTCTTGTTTTTGCTGTGAGTTGATTCCCACATTCAGGACTTGGATTTAGAGCTAGAGTTTTTTAATTCCAGGGAGTACCATGCATTTGAGAGTCATCCCGGCGAGTATTTAAGAATCCCTGCTACTGAAGTGCCATGCGGCCACTATTGCCCTTATAAAAGTTAAAACATGAGAATGCCAGCTGTTGTACCAGTATTTAATTAGCAGGGCCGTGGCACTGTCAGCACCAGGATGCCCTGAATAAACTATTGTTGTGGCTTCACTGACAGACAGCTTGTCAGGAAATGATCAGGATTGGCCCTGATTTCGGGCTAATTTCATGGATGTTTTCCAGTTTCCGTGATCTTCCTTTCCCATTTTCCAAACAAAAGTGCTTCTGAAAATTTCTGTTTAACATCTTTCACTTTGAATAAAGAGAACACAAAACATTCCCCTCGCAGCTGGTATTGGTGAAATTACTTCTCTGGAGGGACCAGCAGATGAGAGGGCTTGTTAGGGAGGCACCGGGCAGAAGGTTTCATTCTGTATCAAAACCTACACTGAGACCTGCAACTTGAGCTCTGTCCCTCACCGCCCTCTCCACCTACACACACACACACACACACACACACACACACACACACACACACACACACGATCTAAATGAACACAGATGGCTGGCACACAGTCTAGGCATCGAGGAAAACAGCCGCAGGCCTCTCTGGTTGCCGTCCTTTCATTCCATAAATAGAATGGCTTCGAGATGCCGCTGTCTCTTAATCTAAGATCAATCTGGAGTGGCCATTTAGCCACTTCCTGTTGGGACATACAGAAGAAGCATCAGAAAGATACACAGACCTCGATTCAACTGAATTAAATATTTCCTTAGCTGACAAGTTTACTGTTGTATTAAATGGAAGCCACACTATGATAAAAATCCACATTAAGTCGTAACAGACAGCTTTGTTTGTTTATTTGTTTGTTTCTCTGCAGAGCTGACCAGAATTATCTGATCTATTTGCTTCTCTGGGTGGAATAAATTAATTTAAATGTAATATAAAAGAGATAAAACCAAATTTCACAAATGCTGAAAACTAACTGAAACCTTTAGACCCTGATTCCAATCAAACAGAACATATGTCTCCCCACATTTATTTTTATATAAAACATGCAAACAATTACCTGGATTTGGAGGGCATAATTATGGAGAGGTTGATATCTAAAAGCTTATTATTGATTTATAGACTTCTTTAGTTTAATAGAAGACAGATTTAGGAATAAGAAATAATACGGTTTTTTGCAGGAACAATAAATGTCTCAGTGGGGAAATGTAAGATTTAGGAATAATTTTACACACACACACACACACACACACACACACACACACACACACACATACACACACACACACACACCATAATTTGTGGATCTTGAAAATATTTCTCGTTTGAACAACTCGTATGCAAGAAAAATGTCTTCCCACCTTGCACTACATATATATGCCTCAAAATGTAATGATTAAATTCCAAGAGTAATTTTTGATAACCCTTAGTTCCTTGGTTTCCCAATCATGAATTTCCACTTCTCTGTCTGCAGAAAAAAAATACTATATTTATTTAAGCAAAAAGTTTAGTGTAATTCACACTTGCTATTCATGTGTACATGGGTTTTCTGTGTCTTTCACAGACACATACCCCCTACAAGCTCATTGAGTATTGAACAACGTGATCATCCTTAATATAAACATGTAGATGTACAAAAAATTAAACCTTGCTTGGACCAGCTTTCCCTGCATCAGCTTCATATGTATATGAAATTATCCATGCAATGTCACCACAAAAGAGAACTCATAACTTTCCACATTCAGGGAATTGTGTGGTGTTAATATTCAGAGTAAAACAACAACAACAAAAATCAGATTTTCTTCTTTTAGGAAAACTTTTAATTGATTAAGTCATTCACAAAAGACATAATAGTATCTTATCTAGGATTTTAAATTATATAAAAGCTTCCAAATTCATGGCTTTTACACAAAATTGGCCCAGTGCCAAGAATCCAAAAGCTAAATGTTTTCAGGAGGGAAAAACAAGAAGAAAAAGCTAAGAAGGAAAAGCTAACACAGTGCATGTCTAGAGTGGTGAATGTATTTAATAACATCTGTAACTACACGTGAGCCTGTATGTTCTGTAATACATTACATTTGTTATTTCTTTAAATTCGACTGCAGATGTGTTATATTTTTGTGCCTAAAGCTGGCTTTTGGAAATAATAGCCGAAGACTTCAACTTCTGACAAGGACAGAGCAGCAAAGACTGGATCTGCTCTCCCACCTTGAGCAGCTAGACGGCTGTCATTTCCTGAGAGAAGGGAAGGAAAGAAAGTGAATCCTGTGATTACAGCAGCTTAATGACTGCAGTGTCTCAGGGCTGGATGTGTAGAGGAGCAGCCTAGCATTGTGGTCCAGCTGAGAGAGACAGAATTGCTGTTCACGGAGGCCAAGACACTTAGAATTTGATGGACAGAGTTTTGGAAAGAAAGCTTTACTGGCAGAGAAAGAGAGGAGGTGGGGAAGAGATGAAGAGAGACAGACAGACAGACAGAGAGAGAGAGAGAGACAGAGAGAGAGACAGAGAGAGAGACAGAGAGAGACAGAGAGAGAGACAGAGAGAGACTGAGACACAGAGAGATAGAGAGACAGAGACAGGAAGCAAGGAAGAGATGGGAAGTGAGAGAGAAGAGGAAAGAGAAAAGGCAAGAGACAAGATAGAGTGATGTTCTTCATAAATGCTGAATGTAATCTAAATAAGTATCTAACCCCTTCCCATTTATTTCTGTATCAGGTATGTTGTTTTATGTTATCCGTGTTTAAAGGGCACTATTATGAAGAAGTGGGTATCTAGAAAGTTGAAGATTGGAGGGGCTCTCATGAGTTTCTTGGCTGAGAACTGATTTCCATACACATGAGAGTAAATGACGGGTATCTGTGGGAAAGGACCACCGGAAAGAATTAGTGAGACAAATGGGAGGAAGCATCCCAAATTCCTACCAGCCACAGTGGAAAAACTCAGCACAAGAGACTTTAGGCAAATCCTCAACAAAGACAGACTAAGTTAGCTGCAGTGCAGAGCCCCTTTGAATGCACCCATACATTGTTGAAAAGCAAGCTTCAGAGTGTCCAAATGTATTCCAGGTCACTCAAATGTGTGGCAAATAAGAATCCAATACCAATAAAAGGAAATTCACAATACTCAGCAACTAATAACCAAGTTTATAATGTAAAAAAATAGAATGTGTATATTAGTCTGCTTCTGTTGCTATGTCTAAATGATTGGAGGTATGTATTTCGTTAAGTCATAGTTTTGAAGCTGAATATCCATGAACAAGAAGTCCCATTGGCCTAGTTTCTGGTGATGGCTCTCTTGCTATATTTCAACATGGCAATGATCTCAGTCCTGCTCTGGACAAATCATAGGCAGGGGCACAAGCTGCTGATGGGTGGAGCATTTTTGTTCATTTTATTAGAACTAACTGGGGTCTTGCAAGAATCATATTGCTCCATTCTGAGGGCAAGACTCCAAATGCCTTAGATAGCTTCCATTTGGTCCCGCCTCTGAAACTGTCTCCAAAGGAGAATCTTAAGCTTCTAGCAACTCAACTGAATTGGGGAATACTTCAAACTACATCTTACCCATAGCACCAAGTACGCCAAAGGACAATACAATGTGACTCAGAGGTAAGAGGATATCAGCTAGTAGAAAGAGAACAGGAAGTGACAGAGACGACAGAATTAACAAAGACTGCGGACAACTACGAAATTCTTCACATGTTCAGAGATGTAGCGGAGCGTGTGAGCACGGTGAGGAAAGACCAGTAAAGACTCAAATGGAACTCCCAGAGATAAAATGACACCTAAGGCAAAGAATGATAGCTAAAGCTTAATGAGTACTTTCAAGGTGCCAGGTGCTGGACTAAGTGCTTCTATGCTGCCCGTCAATGAACTCACATGGCTTTCCCAGAAAGCCTCCTTCACAGACAATAAGATGTGGAGGAAGAATGAATAATTGAACAAAATAGAGCTGGAACTTGAAACCAAGTAGTCTGCCTTCAAGGCTCAAGCTTTTAAGCGACATTCCATACTGCTTATACTTCTGTTTGCAATAAAATATAAGTCAGGTTAAAGAATGAGCCTCTTCTGAGGATGCTTCCTGGAATTTTTCAAGGCTCTCGTAAAGATTGACAGTCGGTGCAATTGTGCACTGTGTGTGTAGCGTACGGTCTAGAAGTAGATGTGTGGGCGATCGGATAGGATTTTCAAAGATTGTTGTGAGGGTTGAGATGAAGAATGATTGACCTTATTTATATCCTGCTGTTCTCTCAGAAAGCCATGATGGAGATGAAATGAAGGGAAGTTGCAACTTAATGGTGAAAAGAAATGATGGAGATTGTTGCACCCTTTCCTGCCACTAAAGTGTTCCATACCTTCAGTTTCAAGTGTGCAATAATAAGAATGACATTAACTGGGCAAAGTTACTGATTGTCATGTGTCATGCCTAGTGCTAGAACACATGTATTAGCACATTTAATTCTTACAATGACCCTTGGAGGTAGCTTTTACTCTCTGTAGAGTTGAGCAGAGGAAGTTCATGCTTGAAGTTACACAAACAAAGGTCATACAAAAATACTTCTTACATGGCATTCTCATGGCAAATGAGTTTAGTAATATTTTCCCTCCCATTGTAAGATTTGCATACATTTGTTTTGATGTTTTTCCAATATATGAATTTGCAAGAAAATTATTTAATGAAATGGTCTTAACCGCAATGTCTGAAATGTGAGTATGAAAGGGAACGGTGTAGTAATCATAGTTATTCTGAAGAGTGCCTTGACTTCTGTTTATGCTAAGATGAAAATGTTTCACCTCCATAATTCCCAGAGCACATAATTATGCTAAAGACAGTTTTCCTAAGTAGCCCACACACTTACTGTCTTTAAACAAAGACTCTTAGACAATAAGACCAGTTTGAGCTTTTCATTCCTTGCAAAGAAGAGGGAAAGTCCAGTTGAGTGGTGACCATGTCACTTACAGAGCAAGTTGGAAATAAGACCAAATAAATAGATCCATGCTCTAATATCCCACATAGGGCGAGGAGCCTTGTACTGGGTGCCAGCTGGCTGAATGTGACTCATGGTAGGAGGGAACTGTGTGAGAAGCTCTCACACAGGTTGAATGAGTCATGTCAATTCTCTTTCAGTAAGCATTTACTAAATGGGCAGTTGGGCACCTTTGCAGTTAAAGATGGAACTGCAAAGTTCCAAATGCCATCCTTGCTGTCTAAGCCAGGTGCCAATTAGCAAATAAACATACAAGGCTATTTATTATGCCTATTTAGTTCCAATGCCACACTGGAAGAATTAGTTATATAAGTAGCCACCAGGCATGGAGAACAAAGGCATTTCTGACCTGACTGCTTGTTACATTTACTTGTCAGCTATATATACTGCTGTTGAATCTGACAGCTTTGGTTTCACAGGCGTGAAAAAGCTGCCTGAAGATAGAGAGCCACTATGGATCAAGGAGAATTAAAACAAAGGACAAACTGCCACTGAGCATCACCATTAAGATACAAGGACATTTTCAATGATATATAAGAAGTAAAAAACCTCTTGTCTTTAAAGGTGTTTAAACCGAGTAATTTTACCTTTGTGAAAGAAAATTTATCCCACTTTTCCCGTGCCACTGAAACCTTGTTAGACAGAGCCCTTTGCAAACAGAAATCTGAAAGCTGCTTCTCAGGATACGTTTTAGTATCTGTAGTAAACAACAGATTAAGAATGGAGAGGCATCAGTTAGATTCCCGGAGCTCAGCCTGGTGCCTGACCGTGGATCTCTGTATCTGCCTCCATCAGTCACTGGACAAAGGCTCTGTGATGACAGCTAGGTTATTTGCTAGGCTGGTCACCAGAGTAGACCGGTCCAGGTACCCTCTGGACCACTGCCAGCAGTCCAAGGTGGGGTCATCCTTGTGGATTCCTGAGAGCCTCACCTGAACCCTGCCTCTTCCTATTCCCATGATGTCCTCCTCATCTATCATGGTATCTTCCTCCCTGTCCTCCCACTTTGTCCCTGTTCCAGGTTGACCATCCCTTTTCCCTATGGTCTCATCCCCCACTCCTCGCCCTCTGCCACCCTCCCCCCAGTCTGCTCATGTAGATCTCATCCAATTCTCCTTCGCACGGTCATCCATGTGTCCCTCCTAGGGTCTTTCCCTGTTAGCTAGCCTCTCTGGAGTTGTGAGAGAAAGGAGGGATTCTGCAGGTGAGGGATGTTGAGATCATGATGGGAGGACGTGCAGAGATGACCAGCCAAACTAGTGGAAGCCCATGAACTGTGGACTGGTGGCTGTGGAGGCCCCATGGGACTGGACTAGGCCCTCTGCATACAGAAGACAGTTGCTTGGCTCAAACTGTTTGGGGGGACCCAGGCAGGGGGATTGGGATCTGTCCCTGGTGCATGGGCAGGCTTCTGGGAATCCAGTGCCTGCAGTGTGACACCTTACACAGCCTTTGTTACAGTGGGAAGGAGCTTGGACCTGCCTAGGCTCAGTGTGCTGGGCTCTCCTGACTCCCCATGGGAGACCTTGATTTGGGGTATGTGGGGATTTGGGGTGGCTATGGAAAGAGGGCTGGGGGTGAAAGGAGGGAAGAAGGGGGGATCTGTGGATGTGGTATGTGGAGTGAGTAGAAAATTTCTTAGTAAAGAAAAAAAATTCGGAAAAAAAAAAAGAATGGAGAGGCTGTGGCCAGGATTGAAGGCTGCAGTGTTTGCAGCAGGGACTCGGGGCCTGCTGGTCAGGCTTCTGTCTCTTTGGTGAGTTATGCCACCAAAGCAGGTAGTTCTTTGTTCGTTGAGTCTTCTTTGAAAATGAAGAGTTGCAACATGCTGTAATGCTTCGGTTTAATGATATATTATTTGTGGAGTTATTTTATGATGCTAAAAAGATAGGTAAATGCACCTCTTCAACGTAAATTCCAAATTATTAAGTCTATATAGAGTTCTCTAGCTGTGGTTATGCTGTAATTTGGATAGAAAACTACTTTGAGAATCAAATAAAGGAGATGCCCCCCCCCCCCAATTGCATATATGCACACCTACACAAATACCTTACATTTATTCCAGGAGGAACCTTGAGAACCATAAACAGATCCAAGCATAGAGACATCTACTTTAGTGTACAAAGAGACTTGTGGTATAAACCGTTACTGTCCCAAGGCAGCCACACTCCCTTACACTGCCTTTGGTTTCTCTATGATAGCCAGGAAGTCCTGGATTATTACCCTTGCGGCAATCTTCTCTCAGATTCCCTAATTCATAGTCCTAGACTGAAGGTTAGAGATTCCTCTTGGCTCATTTTCATGCCCAACTCCTTGTCAGGTCTGGACTACATTTGGCTGTGATCCTGAAACTCCACTGAACTCTTACCATATTTTCCTCGGGGTC
This sequence comes from Peromyscus maniculatus bairdii, assembly GCF_049852395.1. Classification (NCBI taxonomy): domain Eukaryota; kingdom Metazoa; phylum Chordata; class Mammalia; order Rodentia; family Cricetidae; genus Peromyscus; species Peromyscus maniculatus. The sequence goes on along the minus strand of NC_134854.1, from coordinate 19,850,167 downwards.
CCTCTTCTTCATCTACTTGCCAAAGGTTTCTATTCAACTTCAACTGGAGATGCAGAACAACATCCTTTCCTTATTATAAAATCCCGAAGAATCAAGATGTCACCATCTGTTGACCTTTACAGATTGCTGCTGCCCAGTCTATTGGCATGGTGCCTCCACTGTGAGACCAGACTTCTCGGATCTCATTGCAAATTCGAGCAACACTGTGGGTATTCTGAGTTTAAGTAGGGGTCATGAAAGAGCTTCTATGTCCTTTTGGGTCCTGACCCACTACCCTCTTCATTCTGCCTTATGTCTACATTGTCTCACAATGTCTGAAAGATAGAATAACACCTAGAGCTGACATTAGGTCTTCCTGTACTTATGGAAAGAAATGGCTAAGGCAGGTGTTAAAATGTTTACTGACTAGTCATTTGATAACATTAATTTCTAGTCAGCAGGGATGCAATCAAAGCAACATTTGGCTAGCCTCCTTCAACTCATTGATTCAAAACAGCTTTGTATAGAGCTTTCATGGAAAGAATTATTTTTTAAGGTTAACTATTAGTTTGTAGTTGGTAAACATTATTCTACACAGTTCTTGTATCCAATGATGGTAACTATAGTCTCTGTTGTTAGAGAAGATTAAAAACCATCCAAATGTGGTAGATATTGAGCACACCAAGCTATTTTAATTAGGATTTATTAGATGTTTGGTAAGTACATAGCAAATACTCAATAAATTTCAATTATTATCATTATCCTTATCATTACCATGTGTACCAAACACACTAAAAGCTTTACTTAATCCTCTGAAACCCTCTCTGAGGCAAGGAGTATTATCTTCAGTTTTACATCAGCTTAGAGAGGTTGAGTAATTTACTCAGAGCCACTGGTAAGCCATGCATGATGAAAAAAAAATCACTGATTTCAGGGCCAGTGCTGTCACTGTGCACTATTGCATTGTTGCTGTGAAATAGCCTCTCAAAATACACACATGCTTTAAAACAAGGCATTTGTTCACTGTCAATGTTCCAAAGGCAATGGTTTGGAACAATAATTAAGACGACCGATCCTGGAATGAAACATCCTAGGTTTGAGCCCAGGGACTACCACTCATAAGCCATATGACTTTGGATACATGACCTAAGTTCTCTTGGCGTCAGTTTACCATTTAAGAAGGGGAGTGTGCTAATCTTCTCACTGGGTTGTTATGAGAATTAGCATGTACAAGAGATGGCTTGGTATACATAAGTGCTCAGCAAACACATGTTACTGTTACTTGAGTTGTATCAGCCCTATGTTCTCCGCTCCTTTAGGAAAGAATAAACCCCAAGTCAGCAGAAATGTTCTCCAGCCAATGATTTCATGCTCAAATTCATTGTTATCCTGTGGTCACTCAACATATGCTTGAGTTCCTCCTGTATGTAAGGCATGTGCTCAGCTGTGGACATCTTATTCTGGGGTAGGGGCCAAATGAATGTAGACTAACTGTACGACTTCAGCACAAGAGGCATGCTTTACTGAGTGGCTCATTCTGATGTAGGCCTAGGAATGCCTTCTGTTGCTTACTCTGTCCCGAGTCCTCCCATAGTTTAAGACACAGCAACAAAAGCTCCTTATTAATGCATTGCTGAGGTCTTCTAACTCCAAGCATTGCCCAAATGCTGAATAAAACAAGCCTGCACAGTCAGAAATAGAATATGCTGGACATTATTTCTGTACTGGCAGCATGATTTTATCTTTAGATAAGAAGGGCCTCTAAAATGGCTGTTATCAGACCACTTGCTAGAGACATGCCTACAGAGTGAAACTTCAAACTCTTCCATGTCCCAGTACAACCTCCCATGACCAACCAAGTGACATGCTGTCCCAATGGGTAGTTACCGCCATGCTTGAATACTGAGCAGTTAGAATTCTATATCCATTTGAACGTGACAGCACAGACGACGTTAGAAACCCATTCTCATTTCTGAAAGTTCTTGTTGGTTGCCAGAATCACTCCCACTTGCTCAGTAGGCAAAGAGCACTGCTTACTGCTTGCAAGAGAAAAACAGTTAGTCTAGGGAAACACACCATGGCTGTTTTTATCTTGAAGACTGAGTGTTATGGATTGTGCAACTCACTGAGACAGATACATCCTTGAGATGGGCCAGCCAAAGTAAATATCCAGTGAAGTTTCTATTTCATCTTCTAGACGTCTGGTGTGCTGAAATAACACAATGTTTCCTAAACTCCTCTTAGTCTCATTTTTCAGCATCAGAGGGAACATTACTGACCGGGGCCTTCATGATGGATTAGAAAATTTCAGTGCCAGTGGATAGTCTACTCCAACTATGCTTCCATTAGAATTCCCTGGACTGAAAACCGCTGCTGTCCGGCCGTGCTCGCTAAGGTGTGCAGACCCCGGGTTCACTAGAACTGCTTCTTCAGCAAGACGAGTAAGAAGGTCAAGAGGGTGGCTACAAGTGCATCCCAGACACTGTGGGTGCAGTCCACTCAGACACTGGGTGCTGTCCACTCAGACACTGGGTGCTGTCCACCCAGACACTGTGGGTGCTGTCCACTCAGACACTGGGTGCTGTCCACCCAGACACTGTGGGTGCTATCCATCAATACACTGTGGGTGCAGTCCACTCAGACACTGTGGGTGCTATCCATCAACACATTGTGGGTGCTGTCTACTCAGACACTGTGGGTGCTGTCCACTCAGACACTGTGGGTGCTGTCCATCAAGACACTGTGGGTGCTGTCCACTCAGACACTGTGGGTGCTGTCCACCCAGACACTGTGGGTGCTATCCACTCAGACACCGTGGGTGCTGTCCACCCAGACACTGGGTGCTGTCCACCCAGACACTGTGGGTGCTATCCATCAAGACATTGTGGGTGCTGTCCACTCAGACACTGGGTGCTGTCCACCCAGACACTGTGGGTATTCTCCATCAAGACACTGTGGGTGCTATGCTATCCACCCAGACACTATGGGTGCTATCCACTCAGACACTGTGGGTGCTGTCGACCCTGACACTGTGGGTACTGTCCACCCAGACACCATGGGTGCTATCCACCCAGACACTGTGGGTGCTATCCATCCAGACACCGTGGGTGCTGTCCACCCAGACACCGTGGGTGATATCCACCCAGACACTGTGGGTACAATGCTATCCACTCAGACACTGTGGGTACTATCCACCCAGACACTGTGATGCCGCCCAAGTATCAGATTGGCAGTGGCCCTGCACTGCCCACAACTGCTCACTTCCTGTTGGTTTTCCTTGGAACCCACTAGTGCATGCTCTCAGTTTTCCTCATTTTCCCCTTACAGCAGGAGTTTTTCAAAGTTTCATGGAAAGGGAATTCCTTTTATGGCTTTGTTGGAGCCACGAACTTTGTCCTCAGGAATACACACACACAAAGGCTGAATACAACCTTTGGGAATGTGAAGATTTTCTGAAGTCAGTGTTGGCAACCTCTGAAATCCAAGCATCACAAGTGTACTTTTGGGATAGGTACAGGTCCTGAGATTTATTTTAATGGCTTTCATGTCACATGCTTTTCCAAACTGACTCATTTTCTTCTTGAATCTGCAACTCCCATCTTCAAAGACTACAAGTAGAGCCTCTGCACAGAGCTTGCTATCTGGATTTCACCTAGGCCCCTCATCTTTTTTTTCATGGGACATTTTAACCTCGTATGACAGTAGAGTGGTCTAACTGCCCGTGCAGTGCACTTGAGAACTAAGGCAACAAGCCCAGGGCCAGGCTCCTTTCATTTATGCCAAAATTCAAATGCTGAAGGACAGTCCAGCTTGACATTATGATAGTGGATCTCATTTGTGAAATTCACATGAAACGTTGGCTGTAGCCAGTGATGCTATTGAGACCTACATCTTCAGCAGTTCTCCTGGATCAAGTGGTACCTACCCGTGCTGGACAGAAAGGCTTGTCAAGTGCTGGGAGCTCTTGCTTATTGGAAGTACTATGAATTGGTCCAAATATTGAAAAAAATGCAAAGAACATATTTAAGAAAGTCATTTGTTCAGTGAATCAGTGGATTTTTTTCTGATTGGAAAGGAACAAAATCATTTTTGTATTTATGGCATACTTTTATAAGGAATTCAATATTTCTAAAGTACTTAGCAGTGTTATATAATGCTTCAGGACACATACACTGTTAAAACTTAAGGCCTGAAAAGGAAGGACTTACTGTTTCATTTCAGAAGATTGCCTTAGAAAGAGGAAGACTGGGCAATGGTAAGGGTTTCAGCAACACCTTTTATGCTTTCTTAAAAGAAAATAATAGAAAAAACAAAACGAAAAGATAGTAAGGAAATCTATAAGTACACAGATCACAGGAAGCCATTTAACTTATCCTATTTGCTATGTGGCAAAGTGGTCAGTAATTTTATGTTTCAGCCTGCCTGCCCCATTTTTTTAGAGTAGAGATTATATATATTCTCAAGGATGTGTGCAAACGTGTATGTTTACACAATTGAGATTACTAAACTGCCCAGTGTCTCAAAAACATTGGATCTTACATTTATTATCAAAAGCACTCTGTGTTTTGCAGCAGTATCCAGGTCAAGAAAACATGGATCTTTATTTTGGCCAATAGTATTTTATTGCTGCAAAAATTACGAAGTGCTAACTGTACCCTCAGTCACTCCATGTATAACTATTGGAACTTGAAAGGAACAAAAAATACAATTCCAAACAACACATGCTGGTCAAAGTAACTGTTCTCCAGCCTCCTACCCTGCTTGTCTGCCAATGTGACCTAGGAAAACACCAAGCTTTGTCCAAGCAATGAGACTGTTCTTAGCTCTTTTATAGGCCGTGCAGGGCCTCTTCTGTGACCCGCTCTTTGAAAGGTGAAAGTGGTGACTATGGCCCCACACCCCTGGCAGTTCTGCTGTAGGTTCACCTTCTCCATTCCCTAGGATGCCGTTATTCTTCGTTGTTAACATGAGCAAAAAAGAGCATTGCAGTGGACTGGACTCTATTTGTCATAAAGACTACGCCATGGCAGGGATGCAGAAGCCTTTCGTTCTCCAGGGAACTCCTGGATCATGAACAGGTTGCTATCGAACCCCTTTGCAGTCAGGCACACAGAACTGAGAGCAGGCTTCAGCTCACTGAAATCCTGTCCTGCAGATCCCCGGGGCTCCTCCAGTCTTGCCTCCGTTTCTCTGTTTGCTTTTGTGCTCTGCAGTTACATGTCTCTCTGCTTGTCAGTGCCTATCTCAGAGGAATGTTTTTGGAGGTAAGATTTAGTGTGTAACTCAAGCTGGTGAAGCTACTAAAGAAAAAAAAGATGGGAAAGAAATGGAATGAGACTACAGTCAGAAAATAAGTGAAATAAAAAGGAGAAAGAAGCAAGATTAGTGATAAGAAGGGAAATGGAAACATGATAAGGAAGGAGGGATCGACATTTATTTTCCAAATGTCAAAAAAAGGTGAAAATGTAGTCATCCATTGCTCATATGATAAAAATTTACTGCAATTTAGTAAGAAATAGGGAAGACAAGGGAAAAAATAGAAGGAAAAAGAGGTGAGGCCATGGTGTCGTGGCTGAACATAGTAATGTACTTTTAGTGGCAGGAGGAAGCAGTTTAGGGTCAAGAAAAACAATGCAATTACAAAATACTACATTCATGTGTACATGGCCTAAGTGATAAAGCCAGGAATAAAATCCAGATTTCCTGATTTCTGGCCCTGTGCCTTATGTATTAAATCATGTTGCCTCTGCTGTGAGATAATCATCTTGCATCTGGAACATAAATACAGCCAATTCAAATATGCATCTTGATCTTATCATGTGGTTAGCAATCCGTGCTGTTATTGCTGTCAGTGAGACTGCATCCCATTAATAGCACGTTCAGATCTGGTGGCAGGTCTAAGGTGGGTAAATACCTTATAGAATGTGATCAGAAGAAAATCCACCTCACTCAAATACCACAAGGCTAATGGAAGCTTCCAGGTAGTGCTACTATAGAGAATCTTCAGGGAGCTAAAGGAATGCTGAGCAGGTTTTCTTTCCTGCGAAGATACATTCAGCCTTTGCAACTCTAAATCAAGTGGGACATTTTTTTTAAAAAAAAAAAAACAATGTTTTGATTACAGTCTTATTTTTAAAAGAAATGCTAATCCTTGGTATAAGAAATTATAATCTCTATTATCATATATGCTGAGGTGAAATTTCTACAATGTCCATTTACATTGCTCTGATTCCCTTTTCACATTAATGAGCATGATGTGCTACAGAGACTGGAGAATTGATGACGAGAATTTCACTTATCTGAAGTTTGATGAATGAGCCACATGATGCCAGTTCTGACATCGAGTCAGTAGAGTAACACATCTGAAGCTTGTGCCTTCCCTTCAGATGGACTGACTTCACCTCCCTAGTGCTCAACTGTTGGAGAAACGTAAACTATAATTTATAAGCCTGTCTTCACAGCTGCCTTCACAATAGAGAAATAGTGGAAACAAGCCAAGTGACTACTGAAGGGTAAATAGAGAAACAGGACATGGAGCACACAGCTTAGAGTTGTTCAGCTTTACAAAGGAGGGAAATTCTGATGCATGCCATAGCATGGATGAACCTGGAAGACGTGGCTGTATAAATGATGAACATTGCAAGTGTTGTTGCATCTATGCATATGGAAGGAGTCCCCTCATGTGAAACATCTAGAGTAGGTAAATGCATGGAGACAGACAGTAGAACGGTGGTTGCGGGCTGGGGAAATGGGAAGTTAGTGTCTAATCTGAACAGTTTCCATTGAGAGAGATGAGAATGATCTGGAGATTGATGTAGGTGATAGTTGCACCAAAATGTGAATGTACATAATCCTACTGTGCAGAATACCTCAAAAAAGCGCAGTGAGTTTAATGTTATCTATAGATACCACGATGAAAAAAGCCCACACTGCCATTCTTGCAGGTTACAGAAGGAGGGAAATACATGGTGTTTATCTAAGGAATAGTAGGTGTGCCTAGTCAGCTGGAGTACACAGTGCAAACCGGAGGAGGAAACTGGCTAGAATGTTGGGTTGGCATATTATTGAGAATGTGACTTTGGAGGTTTGTGGGTCATACACAGAATCTGTGGAAAGGTGTTCCAAGCAGAGCACAGCCAGGCTTTTATACCGAGGAACAAACCCGAAGAGGGTTTGCAGAGCAATGGAAGCAGGGGAGCTAAGAGCTAAAAGGTCATTCCTCTCTCTGTCTGTCATCTCTCTAGGTCCCACACCCTGTTCCCTGATGTGCACGTCACACTGTATAGAAACTGCACTCGACTTCACATTTCCTTTAAAGTAGAGAGTCTCAAAAGTCGAAACTGCATACAAGTCACCCAGGGAGCTTGCTATAGTCCAGATTTTGATTTGGTGTGGTCCTTGATTCTGCATCTTCAAAGCTCTAAGACACTGTTGTGACCCCTGGGAGGGCTCTGAAGGCCTACATTCTCAGCATAACTCATTACAAACTGTTGAAACTGTTGGAGACTGAGTTCCTGGTGCATGCAATCATTCCTACTCTACCCACAACCGATCACCTGCCTCCCAGTCCAAGATCGCCATTGTTTAGGGTTCCATATCAGAAAAAGGAACTCGGCTTTACTGGAATGGATTAGAGTGTGGAGAGCTTGATGGTAGACGTTACAGTCCAGGATAGATACAGCAAAGGCCTCTTGATGTGGAGTTACATAAATGTTTATAGCATGGTATACTTGGGCTGAGTGAGACACACCTGACATACGGTATGATCCATCTGAGAGCTGCAACAATTTTACAAACCAAATTAGCTAGTACACATGAAGTATTAAGTTAATGAGCCTCCACCACCTGCTCACTCCACCTTCGGCTGCAGGTAGCCTGTGAGCAGGCTTGGACCAATCAGTCAGTGTAATTGAAGCCAAATGTAATTAATTATATAATTTGGGGCTGCTTGAGCTTAATTTCACTAAATCACATTATGAAGCAGGGGCATTACAAGGGATTAGTGAGAACAGAGAAACAGGCGCTAGCAGAGCTTGCGCGGGAGCTGGAATGTGTGTGTGTGATTTCTTGACCCGCTGCTTTCTCTCAAGAAGTGAGCAGACACCCTCAGCTCTGCACCATTGGTGGTAGAAGTTCGCATGTCCTGCTCACTCGTGGGATTGTGATCAAGTAGAAATACACAAAAGGCCTGAAGAGGCCTGGTGGGGTGGGCAGGTAGGGAGGGGAGTCGGAAAGGCTGCTCACATTTTGGTACTTAATGAACAAGGAGCCAATAACAGAAACATGGTAGACAGTTGTAAAGAAGCCTAAGAGTGGAGCTCTAAGCCGTTTCCTTCACTGTGGTCTGATTAGCGCCGTTGGTGGAGGCCCTGATTAATATGGCCATCTTTGGAAACAGATTTTTTTTTGTAGGTGAATAAGTAAAGATGAAATTGTTAGGATGAACTCCAAGACAATATGACTCTATTCTTACCCAAGGGAAAAATTTGGACATGGAGAAGGAAGAAGGATATGAGGATCCCAGGTGAATAACAAAAAAAACAATAATCCCTGGCCCAGAAGGCTCAAGGAGATAATCTCCATTGGATGAACGAATAAACACCCTGAGTGTGGTGCATCCAGACAGTGAAGTAGTAGTCAACACTAAAAAGAAGGAGCTACCAAGCCACTGAGGCCATAGAAGACATTTTAACTGCATATTGCTAAGTGAAGGAACCTTTCTGAAAAGCATGTTGACACTTTAGAAATGGGAAAACCATGGATACAGTGGAAAGTTAGGGAAAAGGCTTCTATGGACAGAGAAGAGAGAAGAACAAATACTTCAAGCAAATATGACTTTTGAGCAGTGAAACTATTCATGATACAGTGATGCTTGATATGTGTCGTCACCACCCCCCATCCCCCGTGTCCAAACCACAGGATGACCAGCACCCAGAGGGGACCTTAATGTGGCCATACCGTGGGTAGTGACTTGTCCATGGAGGTCTAGTAACGGTAACAAAGGTCTCACTTCTGTAGGGGTTGTTCAAAGAGGGGAGGCCTTGCCTACAAGGAGGTAAGGGGAATATGGACAATTTCTGTACCTCATTCTCAGTTTTGCTGCAACTATGAAAGTTCTCTAAAAAAATAAACCTTTTAAAGCATTCTGATGTTACACTCCAACTGTGTTATTCCTTTCTTCAAACCCATCTCAGCGTTTATTATTTATTTTAGTTTGTGCTATCCTGAAAACTGGAAACCAGAATCTCAGTAAATTTAACCTGTGTCTCTGTGGCCACTAGAGATTGAGAAAGGTTTCGTATTTCCAAACATCTGAAGTTCTGTTATGTGAGCTCCCTATTCGTGGCCTTTGATCTTCTTTGAGAGTTGTTGCTTTATGCTAAAAGACCATTTCATGTGTTCGAGATAATGACAAATGGGCATAGTGAACATTTTATCCCATGGGTATGTTGTATGCTCTATTCCTGTGCAGCAAATATATTCTTTGAGTTCAGAGTCTGCTTTGTTGACTTTCATCATGTAGTAAAATCTGTCCATCTTTACAACTTTGATATTTTCCTCTCGTCCTACACTTAGGATTTGGACACATATCCATTGAAAGTATGGTAAGTCATACTGGCTTACATTTTAAGGTGTCTAAGTTACTTATACTGTATTTAAGTGACAAAAGCATGAAGGTAGGTAGTGCAGGAACACTGATCACGTGGATTGTTATCAGAAACTAGAGATAGCGCCAGGCAGTGGCCGTGCTTGCCTTTAATCCCAGCACTCAGGAGGCAGAGCCAAGCGGATCTCTGTGAGTTTGAGGCCAGCCTGGTCTACAGAGCAAGATCCAGGACAGGCACCAAAACTACACAGAGAAACCCTGTCTTGAAAAAACAAAATAACACAAAACCAAAAAGAAAGAGAAATTATAGATAGCATAGTACAAACTCGCATCAAAATGGTGAATTTAGGGTTGAGGCAAATCATAGTTTACTTAATCTTATAGATCATGGCAATAATCCATTCTCTAACATCATCTGATATATAAATGAAGACACATGTGTTGAGGGAAAGTTATACCATAGTCTACTTAAAGTTGGGGCTGAGAGTCATTCTAGTGTCACCAATTAGCAATGGGTATGAGGTACAATGGTCTCTACAATATGCTGGAACATGCTTTAATATGTGAACTTCATATGTATATCTTATATAATACATATGTATATTATAGTGAGAGAGGTGTCAGAGTGATCATTAGCACAGAAGTAGAATGTGATCACTAAATCAAGACAAGCGATCGACAGCCAGTGCTACTCTGTGTACACTTGCTAGAATGAACATCTGGTTTAGCGTCCATCTCTACTTCCTAGAGTTGGAACTATCACCACTGCCGGTAAGACAGAACTGAATTCATTCACTTTGCATTCATATTCATTATTCAGCCTTCAGTTAATGATGCAGTTCCATGAGCAGCTTGATCCACTGGGAAGCAATGCTCTATATCAATATTCTGTTCAGCCTGATACGTGAAGTTTTGCATCAACTCCTCTCCCCACAATATGTTCCAATAGCAACCAACTTCTTAAGAAGGATAAAGTTCAAGCTAAATATGCAATGGCCTCCATGGACGATTATGTGCTCCTGTGCTTGGTCTGTCTCCACCACATTTTATTCTGAATACATTTTCTTTTCTTTACTTGTACACAGTAGTATCTGCTGACCTCCATGTATTTCATGTAACACACATGTGTTGGCCATTATTGTGACAGAAAGTAGAGTGAAGGGTAGCCAATGATAGAGGGGATCCACCTTTTCATAATTATCCAAATATGAAAACTGCCCACATACTTTTTATGAACAGGAAATAATTCTTGGTCCCAGTTGACTTGGTGATCTATAGGCAGTTTTAAAAGAACTAACTGTGTGTGGTTGAATAACAATTTCTTACATCTGAGAGACATAATCTTGGGCTTTTACCCTCTATAAATGTCTCATTTAGTTCTGAAGATACCATGATCAATTGGTATGGTGGATAATATAGAGAGAAATTTTTACAAGTAGAGGCAAATCAGGGATTTTGGAGTTATTTTACATAAAAATCATTAGTGATTGCTGAAGACAAGAAAATGAACAATCTGGAAGCTATAGAGGGAGGCAAGATGCATGGAGAAGAAGAACATTGGTGATTCCACAAAGTATTTTGAGTGGTTATTGCTTGAAGCACTTGGGATATATTAGCTAGCAATAAAACCCCAACTCCATCCCCTCTTAGAACTTAATTCAAGAAAGAAGAGACAGGGAATGAAGAGGAGACACATCAAACAAGTAAGTTCCATGGTGTTTTAGGTAGTGCGTGCTTTAGACAAAGGAGTGGTAGAGTGATGGGGGGAGGGGGCAGCCTGGAGTGGCGGTGGGTAGGTGGAGAGTTTTAGGCAGGCTGCTGATGGGGAGGAGGGCTCATCCAAAGATGAGGTTGGAGTGAATTGTCAAAGGGAAGGAGCCACTGGAATATTCTAGGCAAAGAGCTATCATACAAGACCCTCTGTGCATCTGAGATGGTTATAAAGATTCCAGTATTCAAGAGAAAACAAAACTCTGTCCTGAAAATATCTCCAAAGCCTTTCTTTTTAAAATATATTTAACATAATCTCTTTGTTGAATCTTTGGGAATGTCATATGATGCACCCCAGTTCTGCTCACCTCCTAGTACCTCCATATCCTCCCCTCCCCCCTACAGCAACTCCCCCCACAAAAATTTTTTAAAAAGTCAAAACAAAACAAGCAAGCAAACAAATACACAAAAACAAAGAGAAATAAAAAACCCAAAAAAGAATAAGAACAACAACAAAAAAAGGGAAAAAGAAAAAAACGAAAATCTTTTGCTCCTCCATCCATCCTTTCTGCCTCTCCACCACCTCTTCATTGGTCCCAGTGGCACTTAGACCCGAGGTGTGTCACACAGGAGACTCTTTTGTCCAACCAGCTTTACTGGCAAATGGTCATTGCAATGAGTCACTGCTCCGGTTCAAGGCTGCTGATTTCTGGTACGCCCTCATCACTGGATCGTCACCCAAACTCCTCTCGGACCCGCCACTCTGTGTTATGGAGCTCTTGCCTTTATTGTCCCACAGGACGACTCCCTTCACAAGCTCCAGCAGGTACTAGATGAGGTAGATGTCAGGGTGGGCACCCCAGGCCCGACTGTGGGCCTGTGTGGTAGTTGAGCTGGCTAGTCCGGGCTACCAGGGCCATCCCCTCAGGCAAGGGACAGAGCCAGCTCCCCCATACCCATGCCATCAGGGTCAGTTCTTCCCGCCTGTGGTGCGGGGTGGGGCCATCTCTCCTGAATGTGGGGGGCCAGCTGTCCCATGTAAGTTGGGGCCAGCTCTCTTGCTGCAGTGTCCAGTGAGACGCAGGACCAGCTGTCCCAGGGCCAGCAAAGGACAGGGCTGGCTCAGCATGGCCCTCTGATTCCATCACACACGGTTCCCATGGCTACCTGAGGCAACCGGGGACACTGACATCAATACAGACCCCAGCCAGCCCCAGCAGGACTATAGACCTAGACATAGCCCTCCCCAGCAGCTTAGGTAGGCCTGGATGACATCCTGGCTCCAGGTGGAAGCATGGGACACTTACGACAGGATGGCGGCTCTGGTGGTGGCACGGCCCCTGGACACCAACAAGGCCACAAGTTGAGGCCCCAACCCTGGGCTTCCGTATAACTTTTGGTGGCAACAAAGACCCTGGCTGCAGTGGGACCAGAGACCCGGACGCAGTCCTCAGCAGCGGCTAGGTCTGGATGTCACCATAGCCCCAGGTGGCAGTGCAGGCCACTCAGTGCATAGCCCCAGATTCAGTGTGGCCTTCGCACACCAACATGGCCCCAGGTGGCAGCCCAGACCCTGAGAATCTTCATGGCCCTCCTGGCAACAGGAGCCATGGACATCAACACAGACCCTGGCTGCAGTAGGGCCACGGACCGGAGACATGGCCCCCAGCTGCAGCCCTGGCCCAGATATCACCATGGCATTAGGTCTGTATGGCCCCAGATGCAGCATGGCCCCTGAGCACCAACATGGTTCCAGGGGGCCGATCAGACCCTGGGAAACCACACGGCCCTCAGTTGTAAGAGGAGCCACAGACAATGACTCAAACCCCGGCTGCTGAAGGACCACAGACCTAGCAACACAGGCCACCAAGATCAGAGTGGCTCTGGCAATGGAGGGACTCTTGGACACTGACATGCCCACCATTGGCAGCCCCAGACACTGGGGATCTTTGTGGCCCTTGGTGGCAATGTGGACCACGGATGGTCACACAAACTCTGGCAGTGGTAGGACCATGGACTCTCGGCAGCAGCCTGGGCTATTACCATGGCCCCGGGTGGCAAGAAGATCTCCCATATCAGCCTAATCCTCACCACCTTCACCTCTGTTCTGCCTCTTTCCACAGGACATGAACCATTCTGCTTCTCTTTTTCCCCCATTTCTCCACCACGTACTTGTTCATCACAATGAGACCCACCCGCCCGGGCCGCGGACATTTCCTGCCATCCCGGGGCCTTGAGGACCCAGGCTGGCCTCTCCAAAGCCTTTCTATGCTGCCTGAAAACATACGGGAGTCTAGAGGCACATCCTGTATCCAGTTCTTCCAGAGCGAGCTTGTTTTCTTGGCGAAAAGCAGGATGGACTGCCTCTCGTTGTGTGCCTGCAGGGAAAGCAGGCAGGGGAAGGGGACATCTTTTATGGGCTTTGTAATCACATGCTTGGCTTCTGTCTGATGTGAACTGAAACCCATTCCTAGCCCCATTGTGCTGGTAAAAAGATCCTGTCAGGAAAGACTTCGATGCATTTCAAGGTGTCCAACTTCAGGGAGCCAGAAGAAAAACGGTATGATGATCTCACTGGAGGAGACCACAGCTGAAGGAGGAGTCAGAAATGAACAGATGAAGTCAGAGGATGGCAAGGTCACTCATCATTCCATGTCCTTCTGTACAACAGGACCAGGTAGAATGGGAACTCCCCGAAATCAAGTCTGCTTTCTCTCTCTCTCTCTCTCTCTCTCTCTCTCTCTCTCTCTCTCTCTCTCTCTCTCTCTCTCTCTCTCTCTCGTGTGTGTGTGTGTGTGTGTGTGTGTGTGTGTGTGTGTGTGTGGTGTGACTTCTGATGGGATACAGAGTCAGCTGGCGGCTCAGTTTCTTCACCTGTAGCATTGGAAATGAATGCCCGCCTGACCTATTTCATAGCGCTTCTGTGATAATGAAATGAGCTAGGAGCACAATTTTCTCTGTCGTCATCAAATGCGATCCGAACAGGAGGGTTTAATCTCAAGGCTTTTGGTCTCACCAAATAGCTGATCTAACAGTTGACTCCTTTTAGTTCACACCTGGAAATAATCTGTGTGTCCAAGACCAAAGACACCTCAGTCATGTGATGAACTATCTCCTCTCCCCTTACCGAGGGTGAAATGGCCAAAAGCAAGGCAGAAGGGTCGGGAAAAATATCTAGTCTGGTGGTAAAGGTTAGGAAGAACAAAGAGGAAAATCCAGTCTCTGATTTTGACTTTGGACAGAAGAAAGAGGCTGCCATGTCTCCATTTGTGGGCAGGTCTTTTGACTCGCGCTTCAGGATGCTGGGCTCGCCCGTGCCGTCTCCCTTCCCTGCTTCTCAGTTCTGAGTTTGGCCAACTCGTCTAGGGTGGAGGCTTGCTTCTCCCCACTGCTGATTCTCCTGTGAGCCCCCTAATTCTCCAGGTTAGATCCTCCAGCTGGCAAATCCCACCTTTCAGCCAAACAAGTTATTTTGCTGTAAAACCTCACAAAACAAAGGGAGGGGTGTGTCCCTTGCCTTAAAATTCTTAAACTACATCGAGTCCATGCTCGCAGAGCATGTCTATAGTTTCTTCTGGAGGGTCTGAGGTCAAAACAGGAGGGCTTACTGTCTCTTACTGAGTATTCCCATGTCCAGGCTCAGTCAGAGCCCTAAGAAATCACTCCTCTGCAGCTTTTCTCCGTTTAAACCTGGCACCAACATGTGGTTTCTGGAAGGATGGAGGTCGCTCTTCGGTGCCTCTGGCATATCATGTTAAGATGAAAAACACAAGTCTGCTACTTAAAGAGGAACTGTCAGTCCAAGGTCATCACTCTCCAACAGACCATGGTACGAGCCACACCACAAATGCCCATTTTGGGTGTGGGACAAGAGTCTGGTTAGTGTCTCCATTTGGAAGAGGCAGAGAGCAGCATTTCCTCCAAATACCAGGTC
The DNA here is from genome assembly GCF_049852395.1 of Peromyscus maniculatus bairdii. Classification (NCBI taxonomy): domain Eukaryota; kingdom Metazoa; phylum Chordata; class Mammalia; order Rodentia; family Cricetidae; genus Peromyscus; species Peromyscus maniculatus. Next base: position 19,834,937 of record NC_134854.1, on the reverse strand, counting down.
AATCATTTAGGGGCAATTCGTCTTCTGCAAAACTGATCTCGAGTTCACGACTAATAAGACCACAGCTGCCTCTTTATGGTTGAGCTCCCCACACACAGCTCGGCACCACATTCTAGGTCAGGTCACAACTGCGGAACAGGCCTCAGAGTTGGCAGTTTCGTGTTCTCCTGTCTTTTCCTTGCCCAACCCACACTGGATTACATGTTGACCAAAGCTCCCCCAGAGTCACATGGAATGAAGATTTGGCTTCACGTATCCAAATGTGCAGCCCCAAATGGACGCCTCTCTGGGCAGGCTAAGTTTTTCCATTTCGCTTTTCCCAGAGTGCAATGCAGAATTCAGGCTGCACGTCTCCACTTGATGGTCCAGAAACATAGATAGGAGAGCTACAAGGAATATATCCAGATGGCCCTTTGACTATAGAGTTACCCAAAATTCAAGAACAAAATGAGACTCAATTGTTTACATCACCCACTTGAACTGTATAGATACGGAGGGGAAACAGATCTTAGGGAAAGAGAAGAAATAAATAAATAAAACGTGGTCTTTGTTTCCTCTCTTTTCAAAATCAATTTCACCAAATTGTTAATTATCCCTGAAAGGATGTAAAGCACAGTAAGGAGGAAGTGGAAGTTAGCATTTCGGATATTCTGGTGTATGTCATGTGTAGTGTCTGGGACATCCAAGATGACACAGACTGACATTTTGCCCCAGGCACAGGCTCTGCATTACCATTATATTTGTGGAACTGATTCACTCCTGGCACAAAAATCCCTGACCTCTGGGTACCGAGGGATTAAACTATCAGTCACGGTGTTCAGACTGTTGTCCTTATGTAGGTGGATATCAGTTTCTCCTGTTTGGCTTTCTGTAACCTAGGCTTTCCATGTGCTCTGGCCAGTCAATGCTTCCATCGCCTAGCAGGCTCTGGTCTGAGGACCAGGTCTTTGGAATTCATTGATCCTGCTTGCTTTTCCCCTTGGTGTTCCTATTAGCATTCCACTTGGAGACTGTTGCCAGGACTGCCCACATATCCAGAGCTCAGCATAGTGCCTTGTGCACAGTCAATGCAGAGTGAGTGATTTTGAAATGTTCACTCCATTTCTTTTACCTTGTCTTTATCATGAACCCATCCTAACATTGTTCAGATTTCTTCTGTGTAATGATGTGCCTCAGCTTTGTAACTTTGCCCCAAAGATACCTTCATTCAAATTTTTGACTAAAATAATGAATAAGAAGAGAGAGAGGGTTGAGTTATGTAGTGTTTTGTTTTGTTTTTGAGACAGGGTTTCTCTCTGTGTGTAGCTCTAACTGTCCTGGAACTTGATCTGTAGACCAAGCTGGCCTTGAACTCAAGTTGGCCTTGATCCGCCTACTTCTGGCGTGTGCCACCACCGCCTGGCTGAGCTATGTATGTGTGGCTCCAGAGTTTCCTTTACTCTTGTGCTTTGGTATACAAGAGCATTAACCTTAACTTGACATAAATTTCTTGAAATTTGGAAACGAGAAAAAAAGGAGGAAAGAAAGATTCCAGCGATCAAAGAGCTGTCTGTGTGATGAAGATACAGGCATGTTTGTGTCCCAGATGGGGCAGGGTGGCACTAGAGGGAACTGAGGGGCCCACTTGAAGGAAGGTTGTTAGGGATACAAAACACCAATAGTCTAAAGCCACAAAATTTCACCAAAGAAGTACACGGTACCTCACGGATCAAAGAGGGAAGGATTATGTTTTTCGGAGGAAGTCCAAGGTTCCTTCATGAAGCAGCACATTCCTTCTTTTCTCAACACACTGTGGCAAGCATTTCCCTGTTCTTCCTTCATCCGTGTCTTATCCTGGAGTTCTCACCATCAGGTTCTGTCAGTTTTTACCTCTTCCGACCACAGTCATCTACCAGCTCTTGGCCTTGAGCATCTATCCTGTGACTGACCTCTCTGTTACCAGCTCTCATTCTCAAAAACTCACTCATGATATTAAGATTCTGATTGCTCCACTCTCAGGGTCAGCTCCAAATTCATCTACTCACTGACACAGTCAGATCTCAGTTTTCATCCCTGCCTGAAGTGTTGTGGGCATGCTTGTAATACCTGGCTCTGAGGCTGAGGTGGGAGCACTGTAATCTTGAGGGCACCCTGTCACAGTGAGAGCCTGTCTCAGAAGGGGTGAAGAATGGAAAGAGGGAGAGAGGAGAGAGCATTCTCCTTCAACACTGCAACCTTAGACAGCTTTCTGTTGGACCTTCTATTCATCTTCTTCAGTTTAGCCAACAGCCGTTCTTTGTCTATTCTGGTTTTGGTTTTGTGTGTGTCCTTTACAGTCTTCTGTTGCCCCCATAGCCATGAAGCTTTAATAATCTTCTGCCTAATCCAGGAAAAGATCTCGCCTCTGAACTTACTGAAAGTACAAGGCCAAGGCTGCTCAATAGAGTTCCCTGTGACATGCCAATGGTCTCTATCTATGGAATAAGATGTGCTCTCCACCAGGCAGGCACATCAATTAAAAGCTGAAAATGTAGCTACTAAGACAGAGGTACTATCTTATAATTTTAAGTAATTCTAGTTGATTAAAATTAAGCAGCAACATGTATCTTGTGACTGCTCTGTTGGATACTGTTCATATACACCATGCTTTCCAATAGGACTATGACTGTTATAGGTCATTTCACGTTCTCTAGTAGGCACATCAATAAGTAAAACCAAATTATTTCTACACAGTTAATATTATTTTTTATAGAATTAATATATTTAAACAAACATATCAAAATTATTTCAACACGGTGTGTGTGTGTGTGTGTGTGTGTGTGGTGTTGAGGCTACAACCCAGGACCTTGAACACACAAGGAAAGACATTTACCATTGAACTACAGCTCCAACCATTCACATTGGTCTTGAACTACTTTGTAGTCCAGATAACTTTCAGCTTGAGATCTTCCCAATTCAGCCTTGTGAGTAGTTGGGATCATAGACCTGCACCAACAGTCTTGACATACATGAGAATTATTGATGAACTTTAGATTCTATTTTACACTAGTTTTTTGAGACAAAGTTTGTGTAGCCTTAACTGTCCTCAAATGAAAATGAAGTTTTCCTGCCTCATTCCACTCAGTGCTGGGATTACATGTATGTGCCACTGTGATCAGCTCATACTAAAATTTTAATATCTGTCATGTAGATTTTCATAGCAAATATATGCTCTGTACTAAGACGTTCTAAAATTTATAGTTGAAGACATACTGTATGTTTTCCCATTCTTAAAGTTTTCCCTGAGCTAGATCAAGTATCCATTTTCTCTTTTAATTAAAATTCAAGTTTAAAGTGTATGTCCTCCTTCATGATGCCTGCATTTCAAGTGCTCGAAGGTTCCTGCTGGCTATCTTGAACCAGTTGTTTTCTTTGCCACATGCCCAGGGAATATATCCTTCACCTATGACCTTTGCTAACCTCAAGAAGGTTGTTTAGTTTATTATCTAGCCTCTTTGTCTCATTGGTATCCTTGTTCTGGTTCTACGTCTTCATTTATCAATGTGTGCTTCCTTTGGGAACTGGCTAGAAAAGTAACCTCTGGCCCCAGTCTAGGTCTACCAAGTCAGATGCCCTGATTTAATGAATTATTGGAGATGATCTTAATGCTTGCTGGAGTGTGAGACCCTCTGGCCTGTAGACAAGTGCACTTGAGAGAGAGTGAGATCAACACCAGGAAGAATGTTCCTTCCTTCTGGACGGGCGGAGGGCACATGGTTTGTGGACAGAAGAGCAGAGGGCAGGCTTTCTACCAGTGATGACTCTTCATGTCAGGTCCCACAGAAACCTTGGTCAAGGCTGGCTCAGCACCTGTGGCTCCTCCCAGGACCTCCCAGCGCTCCTCACCCCACCCCTACCCTAAACTTCTCCAGCCCAAGGGCGGGACTTCAGGTCCTTCCCCCAGCTTCTCATCCTGCGTAAGCCCGGCCCTTTCAGCGATGGGCTCCCTTGGTCCTCTGCTCCTCCCTTGGCCTGCTTACCCTCTCTCTCTCCTCTCTCTCTTCCCTTCCTCTCTTTCTCCCTCCTCCCCATCTCTCCTCTCATGGCCGGGCTCAGTCTGGCCTTTTGCAGAAGCCTCGGACTGTTCTGTCATATCTTCAATAAATTCCTTCTCCTCAGCTGTACCTTAGAGGAGTCAAATCCTCACTGTCATTCACTTAATGCTTTATTCGATGAACTAGTATTCAAGAAGGAAGGGACCTTAGAATATACAGATGACCTTCTCTCTGCCTGCTCGCTTGGTCCTGAGTAGGGCTTAGATATTGGCAAAATCCTGAAGCTCTCCAGATGATCCAATGAAGCACACAATTAAAAAGATTTTAGTAATATTTAGAGTTGTGTAGCCATCACCTCAATTGATTTTAAATCATTTTCATCATCTTTCCCCCAAAACATACCTTGTGGCATTAGCAGTCACTCCCACTACCTTGCCACCAGCCACCACCCCAGATTTTATTACTTTACAATGAATATTTTATTGCTAGTAACTTAGAAAATATATCACTAAGCATTACACATTTGGGTAAAACCTATTTTGCAGACATTCGTATTAATTTTGACAACACTGAAGTAGTTCTCTGGTCCCAAGTCTCCCCAGGAGACCAACATGTTATTTTGAAGGTTTTATAAAAATACACACAGTATACAAACTTTCTGTAGACAATAGCTAAAACCGTTATTGATCCGGAGGTGAAACATAATATCAACATTAAAAAGGAAAAGTTATCTCTTCTTGTATACAACTTCCAATAAAAGACTCTGAACTTCCGCAGGGAGCAGAAAACCGAGATCCATGGGGATAATAGATCCTAGCGGAGACCTCCCTACAAACCAGATGGGGAGGAGCAGCGATGGGGTCCCCGAGCATCCTTTGACTCAGCCCATTCACCAGTGTGTCCTAGGAGAAGGCCCGGGAAGGAAGCCCCTGGGACAAACAAAAGACCAAACGCTTTACTCTGCCTTGAGGGCAACTCTCCATACACAGCCTCCCTTGATCTGGGAGGGCCCGAGGATGATAAAATGGTTTGTGGGCTCTGGCTGGTGCCACAGCGATGAGAGGCTGCACATGACCCCACTTCTCTCAGCAGACGCTTTGTTCTTCCCAGCCCCGGGGGTTTGTGTTCTGTGGGAGGCTGGGACAGTTTTGTTATCAGATAGACATATCAGTTTCAGGGACAATCACCTCAGCTTTAGAAAGAGAGAGAGAGAGAGAGAGAGAGAGAGAGAGAGAGAGAGAGAGAGAGAGAGAGAGAGAGAGAGAGAGAGAGAGAGAGAGAGAGAGAGAGAGAGGAGAGAGGAGAGAGAGAGAGAGAGAGAGAGAGAGAGAGAGAGAGAGAGAGAGAGAGAGAGAGAGCGCTATCTTTCATGATTCCTTCCTTTGCTCTAAAACTTACAGGTTTAAGGGGAAAGGAAGGAACTGTCAGTAAATAGGAGACAAGAATGTACTAACCATTCTCAATGGCGCCATGGCTTTGTTTCCAAAAGTGGCCACATAAAAAAATGTATTTCCCTGGAGTGTACAAGAAAGTCAGCACAGGATGCCACTTAGTCTTGAGAGGAAAGATATAATGGATATTTGGGGGGAGGGAGAGAGAAACCACAGGCAAATGAAATAAAAAAAAAGGTGGGGGAGACTATCCTTAGCTACTAACATGCTCCTGCCTAACACAGGGGTACACATGGCTTCATGAAGCCAGGGAGCTCTGAGTTCCATGTAAAAGGTTTTTTTTTTTTTTTTGAAAAAAAAAAAAAACCCAAACAAAAACTCCGTGGCAAAGGCCCCTGGGTAAACGATGTCATTTCCAATTTCTCCCATGCCCTTGATTTAGAGCAGGCCCAGGGTCTCAAATTCACACGAGTTCTTTGTGCACAGGGTCCAGGCTGCGAGGGCCCAGGCCTGGGGACCAGGGGCATGGGCTTCCTGTGTGATTTCACCAATGCTGCCCTGCTTTGTCTCACGTTTAAAATAATGTGCCAGGTAAAAATAAACTTCCCAGACTCACAGAGTGAAAAATGTACTTAACAATCCAATCCGCGCAAGTTCAGGATTGACAGAGAAAGTGCAGCCAGGGCTAACTAAATTACTCAGCATGTGTTTGAATGGTGGTTTCATTAGCAAGTTTATTAATTCGAATCATTATTCCCACTACTAGTAAGTTATGCTTTCCATGAGATAGCAGAACGGGCTGGGCTGTGAGTGTTCAGTTACATCTTGCTTTGCATTTGGTTCCTCCATGGCTACCATTCTTAGAAAGCAAGCCTCATTTGCAGTAAGCTATACATCCCTAGGCAGTCTGTCTGAGTTATTTTTGTTACTCTTTGGAAATAATTAAAATCTATGAGGGGTTTGAGTTTTCTTTCGACTTTTGCCAATCATTCTCAAAAACAAATATACACTGTTCGTGCATCACTTCTTAGTAGGGTGATTTTTCTTGTGTTTAGCTCATCTAGCCGCCTATAATTCCAGAACTCAGGAGACTGAGGCAGGAGAATCCTGAGTTCAACATAAGCCTGGGCTGGGCAACCAGAGCCTGTGTCGATTCAAACTGGAAACAAAACTAAACTCATCTTGAAAAACACAGAACTCCAACTAAAACAAGAAACGAATGTAGAATGTCAGATCCATCAGAGGCCTGCAAGAGCTCTTCCGTCATCTTCACATTAGAGCTCATGGCGGAGAAGGTGGTCGCATTCAACACCCTCTCCTACAATTACCCTCTCTGTAATCCACCACCCGGGGCTTCTGCAGAAAACCGTGAGACACATACCATTTGACAAGCTTAGAAACTACACACTGACATATATTCCCACACTAGAGAAATTTAATATGGATTTCCCAGTACCTAAAAGATATTCCAGAAAATAAATGAAACATCTATTTCCACGATGCCTGGTGTTGTGGCTCCTCTGGGTTTTGAGGGAAGAAAGAGATGAACAATCATTAGGTAACTGACTTCATCCGACACGACACAATCACCCTGTGCTGCAGGATCTGCATAAAGTTCCAAAAAGGAATGTTAGGCTGTAGCAGCCAGATTATTCTACCTTCCCCCATTTGGGGGGGAGGGAATAGGAGGAGACAGAAAGAGAAAAAAGGGAAATGATTAGATGAAATAATTTTTTAAAATTAAACTGTAATTTGTAAACAAAATGCCAGTCTAGAATCTCTCTTCTTCTGTATTATGAAGGCTTCCGTGAGTTTCATACAGTGCCAAAGGAACATAGATCAGCAGCACCTCTGTGTGAATGTTTAGTGGATGTAGGTGCCAAGTTCTTCTGCCATGAAAAAGACATTTCTTTTGTTTTTTGAGGGTTATTTCTAGAGTGGGGATCAGGGTGTCATTATGTATTCCTGCTGGAACTTGTGGATGATCATCCTGCCTCTGCCTCCCACGTGTTAGGATTATAGATGTGGACCACTGCACCATACTCATGTGTATGCGACTTGAATGCACATACGCATGCATTCCCATGTGGAAGCCAGAAGTCACTGTTAAGTGTCTCTTTCTCCATTTTATTTCGTGACAGTCTTTCATTGAACCTGATTCTCAGTCACTTAGCTAAAATGACTGACAAGTGAGCCCCAGAGATCTTCCTGACTCTGCCTCTTTCTTACTGGGCTTATAATGCCTGGAGTCATGCACATGTGTGTGCGTGTAGGATGGTGAGTGGCTTTCTCTATTGCTCCACCATTTTGTTTGTTTGGTTTTAAGACAAGGTCTGAGACTCAACCTGAAACTGTTTCCACAAGGCTGGTTGTCCGAGAACTCCCAGGGTCTGCCTGTTTCTGCCCTCCAACCAGTGTTACAGGAATGTGCAATCATGCCCTGTTTTTAATTGGTTGCTGAGGACTCAAAGCCAGACTGCATTGCAAGAAGTCTTACCCACTGGGTTATCTCCCCGGCCCTCATGCTGAGGTTTAATATGCGGTACTCGAGACTGAAGTCAGTCCTGATGCTTGCACAGCAGACTATTTCCGTACTGACTCATCCCCCAGCACCCCAGCTACTCTTTTCATTTTGAATCTTAAACTAAAAAAAAAAATCAATTATTTCCCCCTTACTCACGGTATGTGTGCAAAGCAAGCAGGGTTTTCAATAATTACCAGTATGGCCAGATTCTTCGCACTGGGAATAAACTGTAAGTTCTCTCATTGCTGACACATTTGATAAAAGAGAAACTGAGGTTCTGGGGAAGAAGTTTTCTCAGCTGGGATTATTTTGAGCATGGAAATATAACATTTCTAAAAAGGACCATCAATTCACAGAAATAGTTTTCCGGGTGTTTTACACTCACTTCAACCATCTTTGTGGAGACACAAATAAGATGGCTTTCGTATATAGTAACTGTGATCCCTTTCTAAAAACAAACACACACTTCAGGTTTAAAAATTCCCTCTGTGAGGTGTGCAGGAAGAGCCTTCTCTGGACTACTAATGCATTCTGAATTACTTCAGAGGAGCTCCAGGAATCCCTAACCCCCAGCGTAAAAATAGTTTTTCTACTTCCTTCCCAAAACACTTCTCAGAAGAGGGTCCTTTACTAAAGCAAAACCCTCTCCTGCATATCTCTGGCTCTGGGAGGATGTCACAGTTTCGTTTGTTTTAGGGTGGTTGCTCCTTCGGGCTGTAGCTGGTTTTATGGGTGCAGCCTGGCAGGGAGGAGAGGCTGGGATCATCATGAAATAAGCCTCTGGGACTGAGGAGGGGCAAGATGGTGAGGAAGGGCCAGAGCCTACCTAGACTGGGTGAGCTAGCAATGGGTGATGGGGAGAATGGCCAGGGGATCAGCATGAACTTGAGGACCATGCTGATTCCCTGGCCATTTCTACCATTCTCAATATCTTTTTTTTTCCCCTGATAGTTAACAATCTAACATGGTGTTCTTGAGTAAATGGCACCCTCTTGAATTTGACTGACAAATATGGTGAATCAGAAGAGAAATCAGTACATCTTAGAGCTATAGGCTGTCTAGAAGAGACGCCAGGAAGCTAAGTGCCATAGACAAGAACAAAGAGAAGAGCCAGTGCCATGTAAGAGGAAGAGAGAAATGGGTGTGGATAGAGTGGAGAAAAAAATGAGTCTTCATCCTGCTAAGTTGACCTGTATCTTAAAGACCAGGGCACACGTGAAAAGAAGGGTAAAGAGGGTCTTTATTTAGTACCTAGTTTATTCTTAGTTACGGCGTTAGAGGTTTAAAATAAGCGCACTGTAGCACGCTCCGGATCTGTATCATTTAGTCAGCAGGGAGAGGAAGAGGCCTCTCTTCCTAGAGAGTCTAGTACTGGGGAGTTAAAAAACATGTTGGATGGGCGTGGTCGCACACACCTTTAATCCCAGCACTCAGGAGGCAGAGGCGGGAGGATCTCTGTGAGTTCGAGGACAGTCTGTTCTACAAAGGAGGTCCAGGACATCCAGAGCTACACAGAGAAACTCTGTCTCAAAAAACAAAAACAACAACATAAAAAGACATGTTGGATTCTCAGACAGTTCCATACAATTGAAAGGGAGAAGGTGCTTTCATACTCATTGTTTGGAAGACGACATAGACCAGCATTGCTCTACTACCAAAATCTGATGAAGACACATGATAAAACAACATGTTAATATTCATGATGAATATAGTTGCAAAAATCCTCAACAAAACACTTACAAATTGAATTCAATAGTACATTAAAAATTCTCATACATCTTGAGCACGCTATCTATTCACTCCAGAGATGGATAGTTCAACATGCAAAAGTCAATAAATGTACGAGTTAAAGATAAAATCACGTGATCATCTCAATAGATAAAGAAATAGTATTTATCAAAATCCAACATGTATTCATGATAAAGGCCCCAACAGGGTTAGGTATAAAAAGATCATACACCAGTATAACAAAGGTTATAAATGAAAAGCTTCAGACCTTCATCTCTTCCTCCATTCTTCCAAGTCAAATCCTCCAGTCTCATCCCCAGCTCTGTAGTAGACCTTCCGCTGTGACCTCACCTCACTCTCTGCCTCTATTCCCAGAGGACTAAGCAGATCTTGGTGGGACACCCTGCTTTCCTTGATCCTATGAACCCCATCACAGCCCTCACCTCCAGGCCATCCCCATTCCTTATTGTCAGCTCTTAATACCCAGAAACACATTTTACCTAGAACCCCCAGTGGTCACACCCATCCGGAACCCCAAATAATAACCACAGATGGAGAAAATAAGACATTCCATGAGCTCCAATTGGACTAAGAGCAGCTCCCTGAGACACAGAATCTGCCCGCTCCAATTGGACCAAGAGGTAAGTGTCTCCTCTCCTAGACCTGTTTCTAGGACCCAGGCCCTGGGGGCAAAGCCCATGCTCCCCCTCCCCCCACTTATCACTGCCCCAGATGCAGGCCAGCAGGGAATGGGGGATGGGAGCATGGTGGAATGAGATGGTTGAACTGGAACAGGGGTGGAGTGGGAAAGCAATGAGGGAGATACCTTGATAGAGTGAGACATCATGGGGACAGGGAGAAACCTGGTGTGAGAGAAGTTCCCAGAGATCCCCAGGGATGACCCTGACTTAGACTACTAGCAATAGTGGAGAGGGTGCCTGAGATGGCTTACTCAGGTGATCAGATTAGTGAATGCCCTTTCATCATAGAGACTTCATCCAGTAACTGATGGAAGCAGATACAGAGATCCACAGCTACACACCAGGCCAAGCTCCAGGAGTCCAGTCGAAGAGAGAGAAGAGGGATTCTATGAGCAAGGGACATCAAGACCATGATAGGGAAACTTATAGATACAACCGAACCAAGCTAGTGGGAACTCATGAACTTTGGACTGACAGCTGTGGAGCCTGGATGGGACTGGACTGGGCCCTCTGCTTGGGTGAGACAGCTGTGTAGCTTGGTCTGTTTGAGGGGACCCTGACAGTGGGAATAGGATCTGTCCCTGGTCCATGAACTGGCTTTTTAGAGCCCATTGCCTATGGTGGGACACCTTGCACAGCCTTGATGCAGGGTAGGACGGTCCTGCCTCAGCTGAATGTGCTGGGCTTTGCTGACTCCCCATGGGAGGCCTTACCTTTTTGGAGGGGGGTGGGATGGAGGGTAGGGTGGGAAAGAAGGCTTGGGGGTAGTGGGAGGAGGGATGGGGGGATCTGTGGTTGGTATGTGGAATGAATAAAAAATTATTAATAAAAAAAGACATTTCATGACAAAATCAAATGTAAGCAATATCTTTCTCCAAATCCAGACCTACAGAAGGGTCTAGAAGGAAAGCTACAACCTATGGAGGTTAACTATAACCCCAAAAGGACAGGAAATAAATAATCAAAAGAGAGGAAACATACACACAGGCACACACACACACACACACACACACACACACACACACACACACACACACACCACTGCCACAATAGCAACTAAATGATGGCAATCAACAAACACTGCTCATTTATAATCTCTCACCAATGCTCTAAATTTCCCAATAAAAAGACACAGACTAACAGAGTGGATGCACAAACAGGATCCATGCTGCTGTATCCAAGAAACATACCTTCACATCAAGGATAGATAAACACCTCAGGCTAAAAGGATGGAAGAAAGATAATCCAGGGAAATGGACCAAAGAACCAAGCTGGTGTAGCCATTTTAATAACTGACAAAATAGACTTCCAATCAAAACTATTCAGAAGAGACAGGAAAGGACAGTACATATGCATAAAAAAAATCCAGGAAGAAGACATTACAATTCTTAACATCGCTACACCAAATACAAGGGCAACCAAATCTGTGGGGAAAAAAAAACAAGCAAAAAAACAAAACAAAACACTACTATACTTGATCTTAGCCAAAAGGCCAAGAATCGAGACCATGATTAGAAAAAGCACAGGGACAAATAGCCAAACTAGTGGAAACCCATGAACTGTGAACCAATAGCTAAGGAGTCCCCATGGAACTGGATCAGGCCCTCTGGATAAGTGAGACAGTTGATGAGCTTGAACTGTTTAGGACGCCTCCAGTCAGTGGGACCGGGACCTGTCCTTGGTGCATGAGCCGGCTTTTTGGAACCTCGGGCCTGTGCTGAGATACTTTGCTCAGCCTTGGTGCAGGGAGGAGGGGACTGGACTTGCCTCAACTGAATCTACAAGGCTGGGCTGAATCCCCAGGGGAGACCTTGCCTTGGAGGAGGTGGGAATGGGAGGTGGATTGGGGGGTAGGCTGGGGGGTGGGAGGAGGGAGGATAGGGGAATCCGTGGCTGATATGTAAAATTAAACTAATTATAAAATAAAAATATTTATTAAAAACAATTTATGAAGCAAGAATTATAGTTACAATATCTAGTCTATTTGCATTTTGTAAAATTAAAGAAAATATTTTATCTATCCTAAAAAAAAGAAAAAAACACTATTACAGCTTAATCATATATTGACCGTTACACACCGAGGTGGGAGACCTCAATATACAACTCTTGCAAATAGACAGGTTATTCAGACACAAACTAGAAAGAAAAATGCTGGCGGTCACTGAAGTTATAAACTAAATGGACTTAACAGGTATGTACAGAACACTTCACTCAAACACAAAATAAAATAACTTCAAGGAACCTCAAGGAATTTTCTCCAAAACTGACCACATACTCAGATACAAAGCAAGTCTCAACAGATAACAAGAAAATTGAAATAACTCCCTGAATCCTATCAGACCAGGATTAAAGCTGCGTATAAACAACAACAGAAAACTTACACACTCATGGAAACTGAACAACTCAATATTGAGTGTATAATCATCAAGAAAGAAATTGAATACTTTCTAGAATTGAATGAAAATGAAAACATAACATACTCAAACTCATGGGACACAGTGGAGGAAGCTCTAAGAGGCAAGTTCATAGTACCAAGTGCCCACATTAAAAAAAAAAAAATGAGGAGATCTTATTTTAGTTACTTAACAGAATACCTGAAAGATCTAGAGCAAAAAGAAGAAATCACACCTCCAAGGAGTAGATGGCAAGAAATAAACTCATGGCTGAGATCAATACAATAGAAATGACAACAAATACAAAGAAATCAATGAAACATAGAGTTGGTCCTCTGAGAAAACCGATTAGATTAAAAAACATTTACTGAAATTAACTAAAAGGCAAAGAGAGAATATCCAAATTAACAAAATCAGAAATGAAAAGGGGGACATAACAATAGACACCAAGGAAATCCACAGAATCAGAAGGACACACTTTAAAAAAACCTGTACTCCATCAAATTGGAAAATCTAAAATAAACGTATATAATTTTATTCATAGATACAACTTACCAAGGTTAAATCAAGGTCACATAAGCAATTTAAACAGATCTATAACCCCAAGTGAAATAACAGTCATTAAGTATCTCCCAACCAAACCAAACCAAACCAACCAACCAACCAAACAAACAAACAAACAAAAAACAAAAAAAAAAAAAACTTAGAGCCAGATGGTCTTAGTATAGTATTCTACCCGATTTTCAGAGAAGAGTTAATGTCAATACTCCTGAAATTATTCCCCAAAACAGAAACAGAAGGAACACTGCCTAAAAAGTTTTGTAGGGCCACAGTTACCCTGATACCCAAACCACATAAAGTCCCAACAAAGAATGAGAATTGCAGACCAATTTCCCTTATGGACCTAGATCCAAAAATACCTAGTAAAATCCTTGCAAACTGAATCTAAGAACACATCAAAAAGATCATTCATTGTGATTAAGTAGGCTTCATCCCAGAGATGTAGAGATGGTTTAACATATGTAAATTGATAAATATAGACCACCATATAAACAAACTGAAAAACAAAAACACACACAACCACTTTATTACATGCAGAAAAGGCCTTTGACAAAATCCAACACCCTTTCATGATAAAAAGTTCTAGAGAGATTAGGAATATAAGAGCCATACCTCAGCATAATAAAGGCAGTTTATAGAAAGCCCATAGCCAACATCAACTTAAATTGAGAAAAACTCAAAGCAATTCCACTAAAATCAGGAACAAGACAAGGTTGCCCACTCTCTTCATACCTACTTGATATAATAGTTGAATTCTTAGCTAGAACAATAAGAGAACTGAAGGAGATCAAGGGGATACAAATTGGAAAGGAAGAAGTAAAAGTATCTTTATTTTCAGTTGATATGATAGTATATATAAGTGACCCTAAAAGATCCACTAGGAAACTCCTACAGCTGAAAAATATTTTGAGCAAAGTAGGTGGATACAAAAGTAATTCGTGAAAATCTGTAGCCTTTCTATATATAAGTGACAATGATAAAGAAATCAGGAAAACAGCACCTTTCACAATAACCTCAAATAATATAAAATATTTTGGGGTAACTCTAACCAAGCAAGTGAAAGACTTGTATGATAAAACTGCAAGACACTGAAGAAAGAAGTTGAAGAATATATTAGAAGATGCAAAGACTTTCCATGCTCATGAAGCAGTAGGACTAACATAGTAAAAATGGCCATTCTACCAAAAGCAATCTACAGATTCAATATAATCCCCATCAAAATTCCAATACAATTCTTCACAGAGCTTAAAAGGACAATTCTCAGCTTTATATGGAAACACACAAAAAATCCAGAACTGCTAAAACAACAACAACAACAACAATAATAAACATATTGTAAGTATCCTTACCCCTGATTTCAAGTTGTACCACAGAGCTATAGTAATAAGAACAGAATAATACTGGCACATTACAGACATGATGATCAGTGACATTGGATTGAAGACACAGACATAAATCTGTTGTGGAATATTAGTTTAAGATGTGTTGCAATTGTTTATACTATGGAATATTTGTTTAATGATGCAAATATGTGTTGTATTCTTTTATGTTGCACTTGTTTAACTGTGTAAAACTGTATTACTTTGCCTGTCTAAAACACCTGATTGGTCTAATAAAGAGCTGAATGGCCAATGGTTAGGCAGGAGAGAGGGATAGGTAGGGTTGCCAGGCAGAGAAAATAAATAGAAAAAGAGAGAAGAGGGAGGAGTGAGAAAAGGAGAAGGAGAGGAGGACACCAGTGGCCAGCCACCCAGCCACCCAGCCAGCCACAGAGTAAGAAGGGAAGAAAGACATATAGAATAAAGAGAGGTAAAAAAGCTCAGAGGCAAGGTGTTGTTAAAGAGAAATGGGATAATTTAAGTTAGAAAAGCTGGCTAGAAACAAGCTGAGCTAAGGGCGGGCATTCAAAAGAATAAGTCTCTGTGTATTTATTTGGGAGCTGGGTGGTGGGCCCCCAAAGAGTTAAAAAACCAACTACATAATTCTACACATGTATGAACACCTGATTTTTAATATAGAAGCCAGAAATACACACTGGAAAAAAGATAGCATCTTCAACAAATGGTGCTGGTCAAACTGGAGTGCTGCATGTAGGAGACTCCAAATACATACTTATTACCCTCCACAAAACTCAAGTCCAAATGGATCTAAGACCTCATCATAAAACCAGGCACACTGAACCTGGTAGAAGAGACGGTGGGGAACAGCCTTCAACTTATTAGCACAGGAAAAAGTCTTTCTGAACACAACATCTTTACCACAAGAACTAAGATCCACAATAAAAGGGACCCCATGAAACTGAGAGCTTCTGCATGGCAAGTGACACCATCATTTGGGCAAAGTGACAGCCTACATGTAGAATTAGAAAAGATTTTTTTTTTACCAACTGCACATCTGATAGAGTGATAATATCCAAAATATGTAAGAAACTCTAAAAACTAGAAATCAAGAAAACAATCCAATAAAAAAATGGGGTACACGTCTAAACAGAGAATTCTCAAAAGAGGAAATTAAATGGTCGAGAAACACTTAAAGGAATTTTCAACATCTTTAGTCATCAGGGAAATACAAATCAAAACTACTTTGAGATAGCCTTTTAAACCAGTTAGAATGGCTAAGACCAATCAAACAAATGATAGCTCATGTTGGAGAGCATGTGTAGTAAGGAGAACACTCACTCACTGCTGATGGGAATGCAAACTGGGAAAGTAACTATGAAAATCAGTGTGGCTGTTCCTCGGGAAGATGGGAATTGATCTACTTCCAAAATTGCACTACTCTTACACATACCCAAAGGATACTTCAGTCTACCACAGAGACATCTACTCAGCCATGTTCACGGCTGCTGTATCCTTGTCTACCACAGAGACATTTACTCAGCCATGTTCACGGCTGTTGTATTCACGATAGCCAGACATTGGAAACAATCTAGATGTCCCTCTACAGAAGAATGGATAAAGAAAATGTGGTGCATTTACACAATTGAGTATTACTCAGTCATTAAGAAAATGAAATTTGCTGGTAAATGGAGGGGATTAGAAAAATCATCCCAAGTGAGGTATACCAGACCCAGAAAGACAAATATAGTAGGTATTTGTTTATATGTGAATATTAACTTAAGAGTCAATGATAACAACGCTATAATTTGTAGACCACAGAGGCTAGGTATGGAGTATGGGACTATGGGACACAGATCTCATTAGAAAAGGGAAATAAAACAGTTAAGGATGGATTGGGGGCCAGGAAAGGTTGATTAAGTGAGGAGGATTAGGGGAGTGGCAGACAAAGGACGGAATATGGTGAGAGACAGTTAAAGTTAAGTGACAATTGAATAATAGTATGGAAATCTAGTACAGTCAAAGCTTTCAAAGATATACATATATGAGGGGGATATGAAATAAATTGCCAAATGGGGGGACAAAGTCCCTACTGGCCATCCTTTATCCTCAAATGAAGCCTCCAGTCCTGGGACTGGGTTACACCTAATTGAGTTGTTGGCCAAAGTGGTCCCCCGAGAATCCCCAAACAACCCAGGCTGTGCTGGCAGTAATCCCCAGTGACCTTCTGCTCCACTTGTAGATCAGTGCCTTGCTTAGCCATCATCAGAGAATCTTCCTCCTGCAATAGAAAGGAACAAATATGGAGATGCACAGCAAGACATTATGCTGAGAGTGAGAGACTTTGGAACACTCATCCCTAAATGGAAAGTCTCCATCAAATCCCTGCCCTCAGGGCTCAGGGAACCCCAGGGAAAAGGATGCAGAAAAAGTCTAAGAGTGATAATATACAAAATATGTAAGGGGATGGAGGACACCAGGAAAACAAGGCCCTCTAAATCAACATGAGCAAAGCTCATATGAACACACAGAGACTGAGGCAGTGTGCACAGATCTTTTTTTGCATATATATTATGCATACATATTTTTTGCATATATATTATGGTTTTCAGTTTAGTGTTTTTATGGGATTCCAGAGTGTTCGATTGAGTGGTTCCCTGATACTTGTGCCTTCTCTTGGGCTCCTTTCCTTTTCTTTGTTTGTCTTTGTTTTTAATCATATTATATTTTATTCTGTATTATTATTATTATTATTATTATTATTATTGTTTTTCAAGGCAGGGTTTCTCTGTGTAGCTTTGTGCCTTTCCTGGAACTCACTCTGTAGCCCAGGCTGGCCTCGAACTCACAAAGATCCACCTTCCTCTGCCTCCCGAGTGCTGGGATTAAAGGCGTGCACCACCTGTTTTATTATTTTCCCTTAGAAGCCTGATAGTTTTCTAATGAGAGTCAGAAAGGGAGTGGATCTGGATGGGAGGGGTTATGGGGAGAAACTGTGAGGAGTAGAGGTGGGGGAACTTTAATCATGATACATTGTGTGAAGAAAAATATCTATTTTCAGTAAGAGGGAAAAAATTTAAAAGCTTATGTACAGAAAATAGTCATCAGAATGAAGAGAAAAAAATCTATTGAATGGGACAAAATCTTCAGTAGAATTACTAGATTCCAGGTGTTTAATATCCTGAATATATAGAGACCTCAATATAATAATGGCTACATTCTCTAAACTCATAGTCAACATTCTTTTGAATGGAAGGAACCCAAAAAATGTCAGAAGCAAGACGGAGATGCATATTCCATTATTCTCATTCAGTGTAATAATAGAGAGTTGAGCCAGAAGAAAGAAACTGAACAACCCAACTATAACATGGGGAAATGATCTGAGTAGGCAGTTCTCAAAAGTATAATGTGTAAATAATGGATACAGAGATGAAGAATGCTCAGTATGCATCACTAACATCAGGCAAACGCAAATGACAGCTACAATGAAATGTCATCCTTCCCAAGTGAAAGTGGCTACTCTCTCTCTGTACATCCTACATGTCCACCAACAGATGAATGGATAAATATGTATGATATATATCCCATATGTATACATACCATCTTTACCCAAACTTCATATATACAATGGAGTATAATGCAGCCCCAAAGAAAAGTAAAATTGTATCAGCTGCAGGCCAGGGACAGAACTGGAGGACATCAAGTGTGAAACAAGCCAAACAGGAGGACAAGTATCAATGTTTCTTTTTTCTCACCTGTGAATACTAAACAAAATAAAGCAGCTCATCCAAAAGCAAAGAGGAATGACCAGGACACGGAAGGGAAGAGGAGGACAGTAGAAAGAGGTTGGAAGGATGTTAACAGACACCATCAACTCATGATGTATTGTGTGTTGTGAAAAAAAATCACATTCAACCCCCCTCATCCATACAACTACTATGTGGTAATAAGGGCAATAAAAGGTGTATTGAGATAAAGATTGAATAGTCATATGGTATAAAAAAAATGAACATGTAACACATAAAGTCATTTTGAAAAATATATGTTATAACATGGAAATTCATCTCATAGGAAAATATTAGTGAAGATTCTTTGCATGTGATCTGGGCCAATGGTTTTTGCATTAAAAATACACAATAGTTGTTCATATGTCTACCAATCTTGAATTGAAAACTTCCTGAAACAAGAAACTATGACAAGACTCACAGCAGTGATAAAGAATTTTAATATTAAATTGACATGTTAGCAGCTGGGTGTGGTGGTGCATACCTTGAGGCCCAGCACTTGGAAGGCAGAGGCAGGTAGATCTGTGTGAATTTGAGGCCAATCTGGTCTATGTAGTGAGTTTCACATTAGCCAGGTCTACATAGTGAGACCCTATCTAAGATAAAACAAAACATAAACTAATATGATAGTATGATAAATACTTAGAATTTCAGCATTTCTCTGTGCATTTCTGTGAACTATTGTGAATAGCGATCTTATGTGTTCTGAATTATAAGAACCAGATGTTTAGTATGAGATTTTTTTAATTACCTTGGACTTTTATCCCTGCAAACATCTCCACAGGTTTAATTAAAACACCAGCATTTGGTTTACCTTTTAGTTTTGTGAAGACTTCCTTAATTCTTCCAGGAAGGTCTTTCTCCCCTTTGGGGATCCCACTCCAGCTCAACTCTCTTTGAGCAGTGTTCGGTCTTTCATTTCTTCATGTCTTGTCATCAAGTTCTGAAATACAGATTATGTCGTGTATCCATGAAGCTCAGCACATAATATGTAGGGTTTGCTGTAACTAGAGTTTTCCTGCCTTGCCCACAGTCAGGACAAATCTTTGTCACCCGCCAGTCCCACAGCTGCTCAGACCCAACCAAGTAAACACAGTGACTTATATTGCTTACAAACTGTATGGCCGTGGCAGGCTTCTTGCTAACTGTTCTTATAGCTTAAATTAATCCATTTCCATAAATCTATACCTTGCCATGTGGCTCGTGGCTTACTGGCATCTTCACATGCTGCTTGTCCTGGAGGCGACTGGCAGTGACTCCTTCTGCCTTCCTTTTCTTTCTTTTCTCCTCTCTGTTAGTTCTACCTATACTTCCTGCCTAGCCACTGGTCAATCAGTGTTTTATTTATTGACCAACCAGAGCAACACATTTGCCATACAGAACATCCCACAGCAGTTTGCATTCACCAAATCTGAACAGAATAAAATATGTTTTTAAATAATTAGTTGTTCATCTTTTCAATTTTCCATTTGGGATGATCTCAGATTTTGTTCTTATTCATCTTTTTCACATTAATTTTTTTAAGTAAAAGTAGTGTGGGTAAAATATAAAATAGAGAAACATAAAAAACCTAGCTGGCCTCATAGTCACTGCTAATATTTTGGTAGGGGTCATCAGCATTCAATATTGTCTCAGTCCCCACATGACACTTGAGGTCGTTGTGGGAAGACTATAAAGTAAACATCAATACTTACCTTTAGGATTTGAGTCTGGGCTTTTGGCTTCTTTATCCCTCACATGAAACATTCTCAACCGTCTTCACAGGGGAGCTTCTAGACAAAAATGCATGTCTATTGCTGCCAAGTCGAAGGCTGGCCCACTGATTAAAGGTCACCTCGTTGTGTGGCTTGCACCTGCTTGAGGCTGCCTTCCATAATGGGCTCAGCCAGGGCGCAGCAGATACATCTGCTTTACAAGTTAACTGATAGAATTTGTTAGACGGCCAATGAAGAGCTAAGCGAAGCAAACCGCATTATGGAACTTGCTAATTACGTTTCATTCCAGCTGAAAGCTTGTCATAGATAGTCTGAAAAGAACCTGACTTTTCAACTCTGCTCACATCTACTTCTGCCTTTGCTTCACCCCTTAAAAGCTGATCTTTCCCATCAAAATCAGAAGAGTAAAGACTGTGGGAGGTGGCTGTGGTGTCACTGGTTAACAGTCCCCAAATAACACTTGCTTATCAGAAACGTCTTTTGCTCTCTGCATAAGTTACTCGTTCTAATGGACTCCTCCAACTCCCAGAAACATGTCTTTTTTATCACCTACAATGCTCACTTCCTGAGACATTACATCTCCACAATATGTGATTGTTGCGCCAAACCAGCTGGTGTCCCTGCCCAACATGGATGAACAAACTACATATAAATACTGAAAACCAACTTCTTTATCAAAACAAATGCAGCTAACATTGCATTGAACACTATCTTTGTGTATAATCAGAAGAGTAGGACCTGTACAGGTCTCAGCTCCTTTGTTAGGTGATCTCACATTCCATCTAAAAATGCTGCATGCTCTCCACACCATTTCAGTCAATGATAGGAAGCAAAACACAGTTAATATTAGCTACTGCCTTCCAGAAGTGTCACCTGAAAAATCCCCAGACCTATAGAGAGCCCGAATCAATTCCTAGTTTACATTGATTATTTGGAATTTTTCTTTGATATCATTAGAATAATCCACTTTTGTGTACTAAGGTTATTTAGTCTCAGTATCTCAATTCAGTCAAATATACATAAGTTTCTTCAGGGTCACCATCCGCTTACAGCGGTGACAGAGGCCATTTAGTCTCCTCATTGATCTCCCTACAGGATAATGTTCAAGGTCCCTGAGCTTCACTGGGGATCCTCTAGAACCTTCAAGGATACCATTGGGTCAAAAGCATTTTATAAAATACTAAGGTATTATCTGCAGTTCTCTTGGTTAGCATGTGAACCAATGGATGGGAAGCCACGGTGAAAAAGCATTGTGACTTACTTCAGATTGAGCCAGTGGCATCAGACTTGGCCAGTAGACATATTTTTTTTAAACCATTGTGCACCCATAAGGGAAAAATGCCAGTGTCACTTCAGAATGTCCCGGATAATTATAATTATTAATAATTATTAATCTGCATCAATCTCAATTCCTGAGTGTGACAAAATGGGAGGTATAGGTATACACTACGTTGCTGTACTCTGAAGCACAGTATGGCTCTGTACAGGTACTTGAGAGCAGAGCTAGCTAGGGTTTTTTTTCCTTCCTTTTCATTGAAAGTCATTTTTACTTGAAAGAATGACTGACAAACTATGGTTATTCATACTTAGGTGTGTGGCAGACATTTGTCAAAAATGAACAAAGTGAACTTGTCACTTCAAGGAAAACAACTGACAGTATTTGTTGCCAACAATAAAATTTAAGCTATCAAGCAAAAATTAGAATTTTGGAAAATTCCTATCTGCCACTGTGAGCTTGACAGCTCCCCAATATTGAAAGGCTTTTCTGATAAGAGTGGTGTGATATTAATGACTGTGATGCTGTGTTGGGAAATGTGTCAACTTCAGGAAATTCTGTGTGATCCAGGAGGGCGATGTTTCCCAAATGACCAATGCATGGTGTTAGAAAAGCAAAGATGAATAAAGGTTCATTCAACATGCAAAATGTTGCCTGTAATATGTTGATACAAAGAACAGGGCTAGTTCACGGACACACTTGCAGATTTCTTACTGTAAGGATTCTTTGTAAAACTGACACTTGCTGAGTTTTGGTGTGATATCAAAGAATAACCACAAATATTCAAAAGGCAAGAAAAACCATATTTCTTTTTTGAACTAAGTATCTGTATGAGGCTAGATTTTCTTCATATATAAAATAACAATCGATAACAAGCTACTGAAGGGTATGTGAGAATTCATTGTGCTAAGCCAGACATTGAAGAGACTTGCAAAAATAAAATGCCACTTTTACTAAATTCTGGTGGTTTTGAAAATGATTATTTTGCATTCAAATGCATTTTACTAAAATAGTGGAGGTTTATTGCTGTCACTTAAGAAAATGAATAAACAATTATCTTTAAAACTTCTTAAGTTTCTAATATCCTAAGTACCAGTAGATATAATCCATACAAATAAAAAGTTCTTTGAGGTTATCAATAATTTAAAAGAATCCCAATAGATCCTAAAATCAAAAAGTTTAAGGACTTCTATATTGTGTCATGATTTGCATAGGAAATTTTCATGGCTATTGTTGAAATTGTATTCTTACATCTTTGCCATCTGTATACATTACCTTGTGGGACCTTCCTTTAAGTGTGGTCAATATACTAGGTGTTTGGGGAAAAATTATATATGGCAATAGATTTATTTGGATATGTTTCCAGCTATCTATTATTGATTTCTATTGTGTTATGAGAATGCACTTTGTATGATTTCAAGTTCTCTCTGGCTCCAAACCTTTTCCTGTTGTGAAGTTCTTCACAATCTTGAGAAGAATAGGCATTCTGCTCCTGCTGACAGTGTCGTCTAGAGGAACCAATGAGAGCAGTGGACAGCTATGAAGTTCAGGGTGTGTCATGCTGGCGTTTTCTTCTGCTTTGTCTGGAAGTTATTCACAGGAGTCTCAGCTATAATAGCAAAATGGTCTGCTTCTATTACTTTTGTGACACGTATTTTGAATTCTTTGTTAAATATAATCTACATTAAGGATTATGTCTTCTTGGGGAAAGAACCTTTGCGTGATGTAACGTTCCTCTTTATTTCTGCTGACCTTCCTGATTTTGAAGTTGTCTTAATCTGAAATCCACAAAGCTGCTCCTGCCTCCTGTTGATAATCTGTATACATATGGAATACTATTCTCTACATTTTTCCTGTTTATATCTGTGTAAATCTTTATATTTAAAACTAATTTCTCATAGATATACAATGTAGCTAGATCTTGCTTTTAAACCATTTCAATAATCTCTGTCTTCAATAATATATTTAAACCAATCATGTATAAGAAGACTTTTAATATAGATGAATCGAAATCTACTATAATTGTAACTTTTTAATTGCTTTTACTTTTGTTTATGTCCCCTATTTTCTGACTCCTCTGGTTTTAATTTTTATGATTAATTACATTTTGCTTAATAAGTTAATATGTAATTTTTATTTATTCTAAAAATGTAATGGCTGCACTAAATTCATAATGGAGTTTTAAAATTATTTTAGTTAAGTGTATGTATAGTGTGTGTGTGTTTACACATAAGTGTAGGTGGTCAGAGAGGCTGGGGGTAGCAGATCCCTTGGAGCAGAAGTTACAGATGGTTGTGGTGCTACTGTGGTGCTGGGAGGTGAAATTGGGTCCTCTGGAAGAGCAACACACAGTCTTCACTGTTGAGTCCTCTCCCCAGTCCCATATAACATTCACTTTTAAGTAGTATAAACTACTTTCAAAGAACACCACAGTGAAGGGTCAGATCAGGTGCCTGTGAGAGATTAGTCCCAATTTTTCTCCATCTCTTGTGATATTGATGTCCTTTATTTCTTACAACAATGCATTTTTAACATAGCTGATAAATGTCCCCCATAGGCTCCAGTACTTGAACACTTGGTCCCCAGGTGGTGTGTGGGCACTGTTTAGGGAGGTGGGGCAGCCTTGCTGGAAGAAGCATACACCTAGAGTGGGCTTTCATGGCTCATAGCCTAGCCTTACCTAGTTCCCATCTTGCTTTGGATCTGTATTTGAAGATATTCTTTCTCAGCTTCCTGCTCAGGCGGCCTGCTACCATCCTGCCCTCAGCATTAGGAATGTTCTCTCTGAAACTATAAACCCAAATCAACTCTTTCTTCTTTAAGTTACCTTGGTCATGCATGCTATTTGTCATAGCAACCGAAAAGTAACTGACACACTGACTTAAACAGTTTTATTTAAAGCAATCACAAGCAAACCAGTTAACTTTCATTTCTTGCTCCATTGGTACCCTTTCTTTCTTTATGTATATCTGACTTTCCACACTGTAGAGACTGCCTTACTCTGCAAGCGCCTCTAAAATGCTTCTTGCAGGTTATCCACTGTGGCTGACTCCCTCACTTCTGGTTTACCAGAGAAAGTGCTTCACCTGTATTTTTTTTTCCATCACAGGCAATTTATTTTGTTCTATTCATTCACAGTTAATACAGAAAATACTTGGAAACATTTCCATATAATGTTTGACACAGAAATCATCAAATAGAAGTATACAATGTTGACAGGAGGCAGTACATTTATAGTTTATAACCCCAAATGTATTTATAAATTAGAAATGGAAAGATCTACAAATGAAATTATGAAGGTTCACCAAAGTCATTTAATCTATCAGTTTCTCATTCATTTTTATGTCTTATAATATTCTATTGTATGAATAAGCCACATTTTATTTTTCTCCAGTATTTGATAGCTATTTGAGTTGTTTTAACTTTTTTACTATTAGCAACACACTGCTGTAAACCTTCATGTACATGTTTCATAGGTGCACATTTTCAGTAGTTTGAAGATATATTCCTAAGGGTAGAATTGTTGAGTAACAGAGTAACAATGTTTTGCATTTTGACCAAACACCAAACTGTTTTGCCAAAGTGGCGCCCCATTTTACAATCTCACCAAATCCTTGTTTTTAAGGCTCTGATTTTTGTACAAAAGCATTCAATCATTCTGTCAGACCAAACCAGGAAAAGTAAGCTATAGTTCAGAGCTGTTCTATTCCATTTACTATGCAAAGCCATTCTTGGCGTTTGCAACTCTCAGCCCTTTTGAGTATTCTTGCTGTGTTCACCTTTTCCTCCACCACTTTTTTTTTCTTCTTTTTTTCTGGTTTATTTCTATCTATTACAAATGAAAAAAAAAATCCTCCATCAACGCTGCTGATAGTAGCAGAACCTTGAGAAATATACCTTTGGTTTGCCTCAGAAAAGGAACACATATTGCACTGTAAAGTTTATAAAATTGGCGCAAAACATTGTGATAATGTTACAATACCAGTTTTAAGAGTTCAGTGACTAATGGGGAGCCGATGGGATACATGCAGAACTGTGAAAGCGATCTCACTTAGCCAGCTGTACACATAGACTGTAAATCTACATTCAGATCATTTCTGAACTAAGACTATCATCTCAGTTTATCTGTTGAGGTCAACCAGGAAACCCTAGAATATACCTTGATTTTTGCAAAAAAAAAAAAAAAATAGGGGGAGGGGTTTCTTCAGCATTTCAGTACACGAGTAACAGTATCCTAATAGGCAAAGTGTTCTCTCACTGTCAACATAGAATGAACTGCTGCTGGAGGTCAACTTGGGCTTTAATTTGCATTAGCACTTACATGCATAGTAGTCCAAGTTGTTGACCTCATGACTTTAAAAAGTAACTCTAAAAAAGTAAAATGGCCCTTCTTGGAAGACTAAAGAAAGACATCCAGCCACAGTTGTAAAAAGTCTCATCAAAACAATATACTCTTTTATGAATTACGCCTCAATTAAAAAAAAAAAAGTAGCCCCAAATAAGAAGCAGCTCTGAAAAAGAAAATATAACTTAAGATATTTGAAAAAAAACAAGGTGAATACAAGTCCAAAAATAATTAAGATACATTTTCTTAAGGCTACCTAGAATTAGGCTTTAAAGAATTTTACCATTTCAAGTTTACCACTAGTTACTAGATACCTATTTACAAACAAGATGTTCACTTTTTTTGTTCCTTTATCAAGAGAAAAATCTACCTTCAGACTATGAGGGTGGTGATGGGGAGGGACTAGAAAACAAGATTCAAACAATCCCATGCAAATATCACATTTTTCAAATGGAAGAACTCCAAACTGCACTAGAAGTTCCAATCACTAAGACACTTTCCATTGAAATGATTTAAGTACAGCCACATGGCACCAAGGTTTAGGCCTAATATAGGCCTGACAACCAAGTCCTTGTTTTCTGGAAGAAAGGCCTCAAAAGTCCCACTCAGTTCCACATAACAATACTTCAAAGCTCAAATTAGGTTTTCCTTTCCTTAATATTTTTGTTTTTGACTTCTAATCTTAAAGACTAGATTAAAACTTAGCTCATTTCCCAGAAGGCATTGCTTCCCTTTGCTCTATGAAAGAGTCCACCAAGACCTCTTCCTCAAAACCATCTAGCCCCCAGCCTCTAGCCTGTGCTTGTGATGCATCTTTCTCAACATCCTGAAAAGGTAATGTAGGTAAAATATGCTCATAAACATTAAAACTAGTTGTTAGAAAGAGGTAACTAGCTTTATAATTTAAGTTTTAAAACATAAATACTTGCAGCTTGATCTGCACTGACAATGATTGTCGAAGCCTAGAATTCAACATTTACAAATTCTCATTCACACACACAAAACACACTATTATCACACAACTTGTGTCTTGAGAGAATCTTCTGCTTTTTAAATCTTTGGCCTCCCAGTCAAGCTCAAGTTCAACCAACTTTAACTAAAACTTCACTCAGAATTTCACCAAGCTTTTCACCCACACTTTAATGCTTGTCTTATCTTTCATCAACTGTTGTCCTGTGGTGTATGTTGGTGTGGGATTATCTATTGCTTGATTTTTCATGGATGTGTTTAACTTCTTTGGGTTGAATTTTCCCTTCTAGTGCTTTCTGTAGGGCTGGGTTTGTAGACAGGTATTGATTAAATCTGGTTTTATCCTGGAATATTTTGTTTACTCCACCTATGGTGATTAAGAGTTTTGCTGGGTATAATAGTCTGGGTTGGCATCCGTGGTCTCTTAGTGTCTGCATGAGATTTGTCCATGATCTTCTATCTTTCATAGTCTCTATTGAGTAGTCTGGTGTTATTCTGATGGGTTTGCCTTTATATGTTACTTGGTCTTTTTCCTTTGCGGATCTTAATATTTGTTCTTTGTTCTGTGTGTTTAGTGTTTTGATTATTATGTGGCGAGGGGACTTTTTTTTTTGGATCCAGCCTATTCGGTGTTCTGTAAGCTTCTTGTATCTTCATAGGTATTTCTTTCTTTAGGTTAGGAAAGTTTTCTTCTATGATTTTGTTGAATATATTTTCTGTGCCTTTGAGTTGATATTCTTCTCCTTCTTCTATCCCTATTATTCTTAGGTTTGGTCTTTTCATAGTGTCCCAAATTTCCTGGACGTTTTGTGTTATGACTTTTTTGTCTTTAGTGTTTTCTTTGACTGACGAATCTATTTTCTCTATCATGTCTTCAGTGTCAGAGATTCTCTGTTCCATCTCTTGCAATCAGTTGGTTATGCTCATTTCTGTAGTTCCTGTTCGTTTTGTCAGGATTTCTATTTCCAGCATTCCCTCAGCATGTGTTTTCTTTATTGTCTCAAATTCATTTTTCAGATCTTGGAATGTTTCTTTCATCTGTTTAATTGCTTTTTCTTGGCTTGATTTGATTTCTTCCCATTTTTTGTTTGTTTTTTCTTCCATTTCTTTAAGGGAGTTTTTTATTTCCTCTTTAATGGAGTTTTTCATTTCCTCTTTAAGGGAAGTTTTTATTTCCTCTTTAAGAGAGTTTTTCATTTCCTCTTTAAGGAAAGTTTTTATTTCCTCTTTAAGGTAGTTTTTCATTTCCTCTTTAAGGAAAGTTTTTATTTCCTCATTGAGGGAATGTTTTATTTCTTCTTTAAGGGCCTCTATCATCTTCTTAAAGTCATTTTTAGGGTTGATTTCTTCTGTTTCTTCTGTCATGGTATGTTTATGTCTTGCAGGTGTAGAATCACTAGATTCTGATGTTGCCATATAGGTCTTTATGTTGTTGCCTGTATTTTTGCACTGGCGTCTACTCATCTTTTCCTCTGTGCGGTGCAGGTGGTGTCTGTGTCTGGGAGTGCCTCTCTTGTTCTAATTTTTAGTCTTGGTTTAGTAGGGGTTCCTGGTAAAATTGGTGCTACTGGGCTGTTTCTTCAGGGACAGCTGATTTCAGTCGGTGAATTATATACTTATGATTCTGGTGATCTGGTTTAGTGGCTGGATAGCGCCTTCTTCTGTGTTCCCAGGTCACGTTTTGTTCATTTGTCAACTCCTCAGCTGATCTTATTTCTTCAGACTTCAAACTGTAGGCATCTGAATCCTCTCCCAGATGGGTTTCAGCTGAGCAGGGTAGTCTCACCAACACCTCCAAGTTGTTGGGTTTCACAGGATCAGCAGTTGGGCCCTGGGTTGTCCCCAGACGGAGTGTCCAGACTCGCCCTGGTTCCGACCCACGGAGATAGCCTCCTCCCCAGGTGTTGGGGCCAGGGGCGTCCCCGCTCCAAGCTGCATCTGCCCCTCTCTGTCCCCGGGCCTGTCGACCCCTGTGGCCCGCCGCCACAGGCCCACCCGTGTCCACTTGTCTCCACTGCGGTATGTCCCTGTCAGCTGCTGCTGCGTCTGTCTGCCTCTGCGGGTGGCCAACGGGCCTGTATGTTTCTGCCGGCTGCCACCGCGGGCCTACCTACCTCTGCTTGTCACTGCTGCCAGGCCCATCCACCTCTGCGAACTGCCACAGGGCCTGAATGTCTCTGCCGGTTGCCACTGGGCCTGTATGTCCCCGTCGGCCGCCGCCACCGGCCCGTCCACCTCCGCGGGTCGCCGACCTGCGTCCGCCTGTCTCCACCGCGTGGCCTGTCTACTTCTGTGGGCTGCCACCGCCGGGCCTGAATGTCTCCGTTGGCCGCTGCCACCGGGCCCGTCCACCTCCGTCTGCTTATCTCCACCACAGGGCCCGTCCACCTCTGTGGACCGCCGCTGGGCCTGAATGTCTCTGCCAGCTGCCGCCGGGCCTAAATGTTTCTGTCGGCTGCCGCCGCCAGGCCCATCCACCTCTGCGGGCCACCACCACAGGCCTACCTGCGTCTGCTCGTCTCCGCCATCTTGAATCTCCCTCACCTGTATTTTTGAAAAATAGTATTTCTGGATGTAGAAACCCCATTGATGTCAATTGCTGTTTCTTCTTTTTCTTTTAATAGCTTGAATATTCAGCTCTATTACCCTGGTTAGGAGTGTGGCTATGTTTGATGTTTTCTGCACCTATGGATATGAAGCCTCATCTTCTATCTCCACATCTGAGGGTCTCCGTCAGCACTGCTTGCTCCTCAGAAGTAGAGACCCACAGAGGTTTCCTAGTGAGAACTTACTCAGAGTCCAAGAATTGCTTTACCGAGCAGGGCTACATAAGGGGATGATTTGACCATGGGCATAGTTACCAGGTGTTTGGAAGGGTCTACATTTGGCTGTGTGGTGTGCTTTGATCTAGCAAGGGGGAGGTCTTTTGCCCTTCCCCTTGACATTGTTATAAAAAGCCCTTTTGAAGAGGCAGAAGGGACCATTGGGTTTTGATCCAGGTCCTCCCTAAGCTATCCTGTGTTTCTGTCTTTCTCCTCCCCACTATCTTTCTATCTAAAAGTTTCTTATCCCCCTCTCCTCCTCATAGGAACCCTTTAAAAAGGTGGGAGCTGGCCTCCCACAGATGGCGCCAGAGCTAGGAACTTGGGTGCAGAGCAAGTATGTGGGGGAGGAAGCACCGCGGAAGCAGTTGGACATGTCCAGTTTTATATTAAGGTTAGGCAGTGGTATTTTATTCTTCAGGACCAAGAACTGTATATAGAAAAGTTAGACTGCAACAAGTATCTCTCTCTGTCTAGGTCTCTCTCTCTCTCAATTTCTATCTATAAAATTAAGTGAAAAATAGGGTTAAGTATATGGATATTGTGTAGGTTTAATAGGAAGGAATTTAGGGTAAGAGTAGAATTTCTCTAGTGTTGGACCTGAAAACGGCATCCAGGAACAAGCAGCCACTGCAGACTTATCAGTCTGAGAAAGAAAAGCTGATATGGGGCAGGGAAATAATAAGCAGATGTTTGTGTATTCACTTGTAGAAAGTTTGAAACCTAGGGGGTTAGGTAGAACACTAACAATTCAGAGGTTCTTGGAGTTCATAGAGGAGCTGTGTCCTTGGTTTTCTGACTATGGGACTCTGTCTCTTTTCTCTTTCTTTCTTTCTTTCTTTCTTTCTTTCTTTCTTTCTTTCTTTCTTTCTTTCTTCCTTCCTTCCTTCCTTCCTTCCTTCCTTCCTTCCTTTCTTTCTTTCTTTCTTTCTTTCTTTCTTTCTTTCTTTTCAAGATAGGGTTTCTCTGTGTAGTTTTGGTGCCTGTCCTGGATCTCGTTTTGTAGACCAGGCTGGCCTCAAACTCACAGAGATCTGCCTGGCTCTGCCTCCTGAGTGCTGGGATTAAAGGCATGTGCCACCACTGCCTGGCAACTATGGGACTCTAAATGCAGACTCCTGGGGGAGAATGAGAGCTGAAATGCAACAATATTGTGAGGAACATGGGCCAGAAAAGATTCCCATGGAAGCTTTTGGCCTGGGGCATTAATTTGGGACATCTTAAATCTAAGTCCTGAGTGGCAGGGAGAGTTTTCCCTGAGGTAGATACGGACAGAACAAAACCCTCCACTCGGCCAGAGCTGCCACCAGATGAGAATGCTTTTACAAGTGTCAGTTTCCTCTTGGCCAGGAAGCCAAGTTTAAAGAACAGAAGTCTTGGGATGAGACAAGGGAGAAACAGAAAGGCTTGAAAAACTTAGTAATTTTTCTTTGTCAAAAACTGGAGGCTCTTCAGGTCTCTCCTTCTCAGAAGGGTACTCCTCTTCCTTCTGTAGGGGCGGAATTAGACTTACCTGGGGAGTTGTCTATCAGAATGGCAAAGTTGCCCATAATTGCTCTGTTGCAAAAAACCTCCCAGAACATGGCAAACCCTCACTGCTAGCCCTGCATCTCCCTTTCAAGCTAGTATTAGAGAAGCAGCTAGCAGAGGGAAGGACGTGCAAGGATGTCAAATGTTCTCCATAACTGAACAGCCAGATACCCAGTGTAATATAGTGGGAGTGAATGTAAATGGAGCTGGAGGTGCAGCAGCTATGAGTGACCATGGCTGGGTTTCCTGCCAGACCCGGAAGGACTGTTTGAGAAGCACAGCTCTTAGCAGCTAGGTTTCCTCCTAGACCTGGAAGGGCTGCTTGGGAACCATAACTTGTAGCAGCAGGGCAGCATTCAGCTGTGTAGCACAAGGTGTGAGAAAGCCTTCAGGGCCTCAGGATGCTGTGGACTCTAGGCAGGCAGGTCCGGAGATGGGAGGAGCAGACAACTTTCCAAAGAGCTCTGTAGCAGCTCAGTTACCTTGGCAACTACCTTCATCCCAAGGCAAGCTTCCTTGGGAAAGACTGCCATAAAATGCTGTTGTAACTGAGAATGAAAGTTTCAGAGATGATTGTTTGAACTTAGTTGAATTGTTGCACTCAGGGGAGGTGCAATGAATTTAGGCAAAGGGACCACTCCCCAGCCAGGAACTGGCCGCCACTGGGTGCACTTCCACCATGGCAGTGTGCCAGGATGGCTGGGAGGGCCTGGCGGGGAAGGTGCCTGGTGGCGGGGCGTGGGGTGGGGTGGGGTGTGGGGTGGGGGGTTGGGGTTGGGGGTGGACAGAACCACCTTGAGTGTTACAGGCCCCTGGCAGCAGCACTTGCTGAATCCTGGGGCCAAGGAAGCCAGATACAAAGACATCAGAGCTGCTGACGAATTAGGTTCCGATTTCAAACTTTCAGGGGAACTCTAAGACTGTTACTCAAACTGACTTTTTTGAACTTTGAACTTCAGAAATGGAACAGCTTTGAGTTCACCTACAGTTTTAGCTGTGGTGACTCATGATTCATGTACCCTCTGTCTTGTTGGAAGAAAATGTAAATAATTCTGTTGAGATCTCTTTTGAATGTTTGCTAAAGTTTGTAAAGTGAAAATAGTCCTATAGAAAATGTAAGTTTATAAGAGTTGTAAATATATATGGCAATATTCATACTAGAATTATGTTAATCTGTTGATATTGATGAACCATGGTTTGGTGAAGCTAAGGGAGTCTTTAAGTTTGATGCTGTTGCATCAGGAGTTTACTGATTTACTTGATGTGTTTGCATCAAGAGTTTATTGATTTAAAAAAGGGCTTGGCATAGCTAAGGCTGTTATAGACATCTTAGACCTATCCAAAAAGGACATTCCATCTTGGTCATTTTCTACTCTTTTACTGGGCTGTGTGGCAGCCATAAGGATTGCTGTGGTTGTTCCAGATACTTGCAAGCTCTTAGTAGGGACCTGAGTTAAGGTCAATACTTCCCCCTGTCAGAGGCTGATAGTCAGTGACAGGTAAAGTTCTTCTTGCTGGCTGCCAATGTAAGAGAGAATATGCTTGATGGAAAGTGTATCTCCATGATGGTTAAGGCTGATTAGGGAAGAAGGATGACACAGTCTATCTGAGGGGCCTGAGGGGCCCTTTAATATATTAAGAAGTAGGAGCTATAGAGACCCACAGAGGTTTCCTAGTGAGAACTTATTCAGGTCCGAGAATCTGAGCATGCTTTACCCAGTAGGACTGCATAAAGGGATGATTTGACCACAGCTGGCCTCCCACACTCAGGGACCACCCGGGTCTTGCAGTTCCTGCAGCTCCCATGTACTTTCATCCGGGGATCTTGTTGACTGGCAGTGACACGTAGAGGGGAGAACATTCTGGCATGTCATAATTTATTCCCATCTGTAGGCATGACTTCTTGAGTTGTGAACTTCACAAGAGTCAGGCCTCACTTCTCACTTTGGTGAGGTGCTAAGTTTGGAGGAACCTGGTGGAGAAGATGGCTGTCCTTTAGTTGGGATACTAACAGGTAAACACACAGTCATATATATGTGAAATTATACACAAAAAATTAAACATAAGAAGGAATCAAATTTTAAAAGAGAAAAGTATTTAATTTTTTAAAGTATGTAGAATGGCATTCTCACAATAAAATTAATAGAATAAGTAGGGAAGCAATATAGAAAATGATTAATATACCTTTGTAAAAATAAAATATTCTCAAACACAAAAAATGATCATAAATGAGAGTAAAGATAAAGTTCATAATTACTCAAATATTTATATCCAAAAATGACAATGATAGGTAGACATCATGGACACAGAGCTCTGTGAACCAAGGAGAGTTCATCACCCTGGTCTTTGTGTATAAAGAAGGAAAGCACATCATACTTGTCATCTTGTCTTTTTATTTTATTAATTAACTTTTTTTCCATTTATTTTACATACTGACTACCCTACCTCCTCTTCTGCTGTTCCCTTCCCAACCACTCACATTTACCCCTCTCCCCATTCATTCCTACCCTGTCTCTATTCAGAAAGGGACAGGCCTCCCATGGGCTTGAACAAAGCATGGCACATCAAGTGAGGCAGACTGAGCTCCTCTCGCTGCAAGGTAATCCAGCATGGGGAACAGGTTCCCAAAAGCCAGCTAAGTGCCAGGGACAGGTCCTGATCTCACTGCTAGGAGCCTTACAAACAGACCAAGCTACACAACTGTCACACACATGCAGAGGGTTGGTCCCATGCAGGCTCCATAACTGTTGGTCCGGAGTCTATGAGCTCAGGTCATCTGTCTCTGTGGGTTCTCCTGTCATGACATTGACCCCCCTGGCTTGTACAATCTCTCCTCTCTGTGGTGGTATTGTGTTCCCCAAAATATTGTGCACCCTAATAAACTTATCTGCAGTCAGAGACAGAACAGCCATGAGATACAAAGGCTAGAAAATGGTGGCACTCACACCTTTAATCCTAGCATTCCAGAGGCAGAAATCCCTCTGGGTCTCTGTGAGTTCAAGGCTACATTGGAAACAGCCACGCATGGTGACACATGCCTTTAATCCCAAGAAGTGAGCCTTTAATCCCAGGGAGTGATGGCAAAAACAAAGATATATAAGGCGTGAAGACCAGAAACTAGAAGCATTTGGCTGGTTAAGCTTTCAGGCTTTCGAGCAGCAGTTCAGCTGAGATTCATTCTGGATGAGGACTCAGAGGTATCCAGTCTGAGGAAACAGGATCAGCTGAGGAACTAGCAAGGTGAGGTTGGCTGTGCCTTGTTCTGCTTCTCTGACCTTCCAGCATTCACCCCAATAACTGGCCTCAGGTTTGTTTTTATTTAATAAGAACTTTTAAGATTCATGCTACACCTCTCTTTCTTCAGGAGGACTCCTGGAGCTCAGCCCAGTGCTTGGATTTCCATCAGTTACTGGATAGAGTGTCTCTGATAACAATTAGGGTAGTGATTACGATCTGATTACAGTAGATGGCCAGTTCAGGCACTCTCTCCACTATTGCTATGAATCTTAGCTAGGATCATCCTTGTGGTTTCCTGGGAGTTTCCCTGGCATCAGGTTTCTTCCTAACCCCGAAATGCGCCCCCCCTTAAAACATCTCTTTCATTTCAACCTTGTCTTAAAACTAGAAAGGAGTGATGATTCATAATTGAAGACACGGAAATGCAGAATAAAACAAAAAATGATTAATCTAAGTACCAATAAAAGATGTATTAAATAACGATAGAAGTAGTTTACCTCTGAAATTAGCAAAATTGAAGAAAACACCTGGTAATGCTTATCATTATGCATAATGCAATCATCAGTGAGGACATAATAGTTGCACATTCATATATGGTTTGTTAGAGTTGAAATTTTTATGAACTTTGGCAGAACATGAGTAATGGTCATCAGTATCTTCATGAACCTGGAGGCTCTTTGGCTATGTTAGGCAATTCATGTGGACAAAGAAAGAGAAGAGATGCTCATTCCTGTGTTGTGACGACAAAACCAACAAATGAAATAATGCCAAAATAGCCTGACAACTAAAATTTCTAGGAGCATGGGAATAATTGAATAATTTGTTGAATTACTTTATAACCACTGAGAGTAATGATTTCAATGATGATATAAAATGCTTATAATACATGATTTTCAGATAGAATGAATGGGGAGGGGAAGGAATACATAGTTCAGACCATGTATGTGTGTGTGTTCTTAAATAAATTCTTGTCAAATTCCTGGATTTAATGTAATTTTGGTAATGGCAATTGGATTTTATTAAAACAATTCAACACTTCACCAGTAATATATATTTACAACTCATTATATACATATATAAGTATATATTATCTATATAAAAATCTATATATATTATACACATAAATTAAAAACACTTCTAAACCATGTAAAGCTGTAGTAACCCAAAGAGTGTCACTAAGTACAAAGAAGACAGCATGTATCTGACAGATATCTATCTCTCCATTTGCCCATCTTCTATCTATTCATCTATCAATCCACCTATTACCATGCACGTTTCTCCCCACAAGCCCAGAGGCAATAGTGAAGAAATGTTTTAAAGCCAAAGACTATCATGGTCTCTGTTGTTGTTGTTGTATATGTATAGGTGTATGTGTGTGTGAGAGAGAGAGACCGTATGTGCATGGCATATGCTGTAATATACATGGTACTGATAAACAATCATGTGCTGTTGAAGCTTGCTGAAGGAAGACCCTGGAATTGAGGAGGCCCTCCGTTACCTTAGACTTTATCATGTTTATGTCAAGTGTCCTCTATCAGGCTCTCCTCACCCCAGCTCTGTGATGGAATGGGGGTTGGGGGGGCAGTAAGCAATTAAAGATATTTAAAAGCACTGCATCCTTGAGATCCATGAGAACAGATTTTAGTATTATTTATCCCATGGTATAAAAACGCCTGAAGAGGGAAAGGGAAGCCAGCCACTCCCTGATGGAGAGACTCTCAATGGGAAATCCATCACATAGCTTCTTTCCCAGTTGATCTGCTGAATGTTGTTAGTATGATTTGACAGAATTACCTTTGCCCCGACCCCGTCTCTCTCCCTCTCTCCCCCTCTAGTCTCTGCTGGATGACATAGCATCTATTTTGATAATGTCTACTGTCTATCAACTGCTTCTGTCTACCAGCTACTTTCTATTTATTCTTTTGCTTTTACCCAAATGTGGTGGTTTACCCCTAGCTCCTATATTTCAAATTCATCATTTTTGATCCTCCACAGTGACAGTCTCTTATATTTTAAAAGACCTCTAGAAAACATAGTCTTGTGGCTATCTTTACTAGCCTGTGCCTTTGTTTCACAATTTCTTGTATAACATCTCCTATATGGTTGATGTAAACACTTTAGTTCCAGAGAAACATATATTTCCTCCAGCAATAGAATCATGATGCATCAGTTGATGTAAGCACCTGCTGTGTCTCAGTGTGACTGAAGTTTGTTGATATCATGTCTACAATTTTATAAATAAACACAAAATACTGTTTTCATAAGGTCCTAATTACCCCATTTCACCAAATTACTTGAGATAAAAATGAATAATATACATTAGTATCTTCACAAACTCAGATGCTCTTTGATCAAGTGAGGCCAACACACATGGACCGGGAACTGCACACCTGCACTAAGTTTTCCCAAAATAAATTCCATTTGTGTTTTCACTATAGAGACTTAATAAATCATTCTAAAATAGTATCATTTACAGTTTTAATTAGTAAATTGTCTCAAAATTTTAATGTTTATGAGTATGTGTGATAATGAACTTATTCCTAATTTTTACTCTTTCCTCCATAAAATCCCAATGACTCAACATCACTAAAAAGGTTATCAAACTTGAATTATGAATGCAAGAAAACTAGCCTCTAGTTCTGTTACTGCTGCAGGCTCTCTGCTCATTCACCATTCTAAAATCTGCACAATCAATTTTGTTATTTCCAGCTCTTGGCTTTCCTTACTCCCAAATGCTTAACAAATTTGATTGCCACACTACCACGTTTACTGTGTGGCTTACTGTCTCCATGGAAGGCAAACATTCACTTCATTGTATTTTGTTCTGTTTGGTTTTTTACAACACTGAGAATGGAAACCACAGCCTTGCAAGCTCTCCACCGCTGACCCATATCTTCAATTCCTCCACTCAGAATATTCAATAGTTTGATTCTCTTCTCTCCTTCTCCATGCTCCATTCCCTCTTTTGCCTTATCCTGCTCAGCTATGATCCCTCTGTCTTCTTAACTGCTACTTACACATTCCACATTTTGGGAAATAAATTCAGATTTTTGGAAATATTGTATTGTTCCACTCTTTTTCTTAGAATTCAGTTATTTAAGGTATCATAAAACACATCTAAAATCTATAAAACAAATACCTTTAAAACAAAGATAAAAAGGAGGAGGGAGGCTGGAAGGATGGCTCGGTGGTTAAGAGCACTGGCTGCTTTTCCAGGGGATCTAGGTTCAATTCCTATCTCAACTGTCTGTAACTACAGCTCTGGGAGAACACAACGCCCTCTTTTGGCCTCAGTGGGCATTGCATGAATGTGGTACACAGACATATACGCAAGCAAATTACCCTAAAACATGCAATGATAATGAAATAAACTCTTTTTTTTTAAAGAGGAGGAGACTTATTAAGATGACTGAGGAACTCACTGACAGATGGTATGCCAAACAAGGCAGCCTTGGAGAAAGAATATTGATGTGACTGAACAAAGATGTGATCTGAGTTGGATAGCATTCACTGGTTAGTGAGAGAGAGAATACACATGCTTCAGTTATTTAAAATGAGGTTGATCCCAAAGCCACTGCTTTCTAGAGCAGTTTAATATGTTTTTACTTTGGCGG
This sequence comes from Peromyscus maniculatus bairdii, assembly GCF_049852395.1. Lineage (NCBI taxonomy): Eukaryota > Metazoa > Chordata > Mammalia > Rodentia > Cricetidae > Peromyscus > Peromyscus maniculatus. The sequence continues at coordinate 19,796,996 of NC_134854.1, read as the reverse complement.
TAAATGTCTCCATAAAAAGTCTAGGCTTTTTAATTCGGTTAGAGTCATATATACAGCCTTGAACTTGGACTATTTCAGTACTTGTTCCAAACGCTGCTCAAATACACCCCAGGCAAAGGAATGCAGACAGGATCACTCTTCTGGATGCCAAGGCATTTCCACTGCGCTAGGTTTCTATGGCTTTGTGGGCTCCTGATAGTGGGAGCAGATATGTCTCTGACTCTTTGGCCTGTGCTTGGGACTCTTTCCCTCGTGCTGGGCTGCCATGTCCAGCCTTGATATGAGGGTTTGTGCCCAGTCTTATTGTATTTGTTATGCCATGTTTGGTTGATATCCCTGGGAGGCCTGCTCTTTTTCTTTTTCTTTTTTCCCCTTAAGGGAAATAGAGGAGTGGATCAAGGGGAGTTTGGGGGTGAGGAGACAGGGAGGAGAGGATCCAATGCATGTAAAGAATAAAAATTAAAATAAAATAAAAAAGAAATACAGTCAAGAGCACGGAAGTTTCTAGCTCTAAATCTTCAAGTTTAACATTTTGATTTACAAGGATTATAGCTGAAATGAGATTTGGGATCCAAATTGTCCTGGTTAATTCCATTGTTCTAGCACCATACCCACTGAAGAGATATTTAAGTCTAACAAGTTCTCTTCCTACCTCCCACAGAAACAAGCCCCAGTGAAGGAGACCTGAGGATCTAATCAACTGCATTCATGCCTCTTCCCTCCAACCACCCTGGAGAATTAGCAGCTGCGCTGGCAGCTTCTCTTCCTCTGAGAAGACCCTGCTTCAGCTTCTCCTTAGCTGCTGATCTTGAATTCTGGAGAGACCAAGGAAGCACATTCAGACTAGAAGACTCCACAAATGACAGGACTTGCTGGATACCTACAGGACATTGGAGAGATTCAAGCTGGGCAGTGGTGGCACATGCCTTTGATCCCAGCACTCACGAGGCAGATGCAGGTGGATCTCTGAGTTCAAAGCCAGCATGGTCTACAGAGCAAGTTCCAGAACAGCTAAAGCTGTTACACAGAGAAACCCTGTGTTGAAAAACCAAGAACTAAATAAATAATAATAAAATAAAAATTTAAAAATAGGGAGATTCAGAGAGATAACCACAAGTTATAAACACGAAACACAGGTCCCTCATTCAGAATTGAATACAAATTTCTCACATTCTCAAGTTAACACTAATAGGACTTTTATATTTTTGTTTATATAAGCATCTTCTAAAGTAATATGACATGAAAAATATTCATATAATCCCCTGCCCTCTCGTACATGAAGAAACACTGTGTATTTTTTGTGCTTAATCTTAGGTATTTAAAAATCCAGTAGAAACCTCAGAAGTGATCTGGACTTGTTTATGTTTGACTGATTAATTGAGCAGGAGGAAAGAGGATTAGTCAATGTGTAGCTTCACACCTCATCAGCAATGCCAATTTTCCTTTAGGCAAAGCTCGAACATTCCAAAGGCAGGGTTGTCACCCGGACATTAAACAAGCTTTCTGTGATTTATCTCAGAATGAAATTCTATTTTGCGGGTAAAGACAGTGCATCACAATTTGCATATGTAAAAATATCCAAGGAGACTGTAGTCACCACATGCTTTGGCTTAGGGTGGCTGACCCTTTGGCTTCTCTGGGCTATTTTGGATGGAGAAGAATTATCTTGGGCAACTTGTCCAAAGCATATTTTCCCAAGGGTTATTACTTATTCTTAGTTGATCAGAAACCAAGGAGTTTTCTACCACTGTTAACCACCTACCTACTATGAGGGAGAAAGTGTCACCCTTTGGCTGCACCTGGTGGGATTCATGTGTACCATGCAGGGAACCCTGAGACTATACAGCAGATTGTAGCTGAGAAGGCAGAAATGTGTTTAGGCTGCAGGAACAGATGAAGTCTTCTGGGACCATCTGTTTCTTATTGAGACAGCAATTACTGGATAGCTGAGAAGGGAGCCAGGGAAGACGCCCCAACTCACTGCTGCTTGAGTATTTCAGCTGAGTCGTATATTCGTGTGCACCTGGGAATGGAGAGTTCTTATGTATCAAAATTGAAGTTTCCCTTGATTGTTGAGAAGACACTGAGAAATTTCTTGTCGGCACAACACACCATTGGAAACTGTACAAACTAAAGACAGTCTCTAATATGCGGATAGTAACTCATCCCAAGCCTTTGCTGGGTTCAATTTCTCTGTGGAGCCTCCTGGGAGTCAATAAGTATTGTGGTCAGTTTAGAATCATACCATTCATGGTTGCAAGGAAGAAAATAGTAGTGTCACATTGGGAAAGTGGCATATGTTTTCCTGGTAATTACATCTTCAGTGTTTACTATTCAAAAAATGCAGGTGTGAGTTTTTGAACAGTGGCTAAGGACAGTGTGCCTGGCTGGCAGCAGCTTCCAAGTGAGTCATGTTTCACTGTCTGTCGGTTTTTATAACTGTTTTCACTACTAATTTGGATCTGTGATGCAGCGTGCAATTAGCTCTATTGTGGAAGCAGCTGCCTTCAGTTTTACAATGGTACTTTCCCCTTTGGCTGTCGCAGGGCTTGTGGTTCTGCTGGTGTGACGATGGGAGTTGTGAAGTGGTACCTAGATGAGCCACCGTGGGTCAGGACCATCTGAGCACACAGGACTCTTGCTTACTCGCCACTGCTCTAGAGAGAACTCTCCCAGCGCAGCTGAGAGCGGTGAAGAAAGACAGAGCCTATGGAGGCTGGTCACCAGCCACTGTGCCCTCGCCATCCCGGTGGGTATAAAGAAGTGACACGTTAGGGAAAAGCGGAGGTGGGGGGGTCTATTATGCAGATTTAGAAATATGTATTTGGTTCACTTTCAGGCACTCAGTTATGACTGTTGTGATTTCCACGACAAAGCTTGAGTACCCCAGATACCGATAAACGAACGGGAAAGAATGGGTCTCACTATCTGCAGCTAGCCAGGGTGTGGACACATGCTTTGGCTGCTGCTGTTTCCAAAGCATCCTTCCTTGCAGCAGTTTCCATATCCTCCAGTTGTCTCTTCTTCCCTTCTGAAACCAAGCATTCTGCTGCAGACCTCTAACTACGGCTATGCTGAGTCTGTCTGCCCTAAGGAGGGCTGATGTTTGAGCTTTCCCTTCAAGTATAACTCCTTGTGCCTGTAAAAACTTTATACTTAAGTGTGATCTATAGACCAAGGTATTAGCATCACTCTAGGAGCCCATAGAGGTTTCCTAGTGAGACCTGAGCTTGCTTTACCCAGCAGGGCTGCATAAGAAGATGATTGGACTATGGGCCTGGGTACTAGGTGTTTAGAAGTCTCTACACTTGGTTGGATCTAGCAAAGGGGAGGTCTTTTGCCTCACCCTGTGGCATTGTTATAAAAAGCCCTTTTGAATAAAATTCTGGGCCATTGGGTATTGACTCAGGTCCTCCCGAAGCTGTCCTTTGCATCTGTCTTTCCTCTCATTGGCTAGGCCTATCATTCTACCTAATATTTCTTATTCCTCTCTCCTCCTCAAAGGAACCCTGTAAAAGGTGGGGGCTGGTCCCTCACACATCACCCAGACCCATTGAATCAAATTTTGGATTTTAATAAGACCCCCAGGCAGTTCCTATGCATGCTAAGTATAAGAAAATCTATATTAGAACACTTCTATTTGTTCCCTCAAAGCAAGAGCTGGCTATACCACAGAGCCTGTCTGCTGCTTGAGTCCTGCCTGGAGTGCCACATCTGTTGAATGGGTAGAGAGCTTGAGGCTGTCAGCTGACACTTTGACTCTTTGGGCACTTCTGTGATCCAACCAAGGCTTTATCGTAGTGGAACTTACTGAGGCAGATTTCTTCAGCTTACTCATGGGATGGTAAATGGAACCCCTGACTCCTAAAAGAGTTCTTAAGCTCTGCCTTCTGATTGGTATGAACAGGGACAGATCTTTTCACCCAAGGAGGTTGCTTTACTGGAAAGCACTGAGTTAGGGCTCTCAGGATTTTTTATACATCTGCCCTCAGGGCACTAAGGTTTGAAATGTGTTTGAGGTACACTGCTCCCAGACCTGAGTGAAACATATTTCCACACATCAAAACTTCAAGCATGTGGGATAGTGTCTAAAAAAAGATCAAGGTTTTTTAGAAATAATTTGAGTGACATTTATGAATACGATCCATTTAAGGTTTTTTTTTTCCTTCCTAAACATAAACAAAAGGATGGATAGGATAGATTAGGACTGTGGTGTTATCCAATCAGGATCACGCTGTTTCACTCTAGAAGTTTATTTCCGTTTGAATATTTTTCCATGGGCACACTAGTTTTGGGCTGTGACTGAAGTGATCACTTCATCTATAAGTGGTCTGAGTTTAGCATTTGTACCACAAAGCTTTGGTCAGAGTGAGCAATGCTCACTGTCACTTAGGAGTATTCAAACCTAGATTGCCTTGAATTGAAAATAAAAGATAAATTGTGTATGTGTATATATGTGTGTGTGACTGCAGTTGGATTTTTCTTTGGGCCTCCACCTCCCAAATAATGACAGGGAGACCTTTTAATTATGAAAGCTTGGCTTTAGCTTAGGCTTGTCCTACTAGCTCTTATAACTTCAATTAAGCCATATTTATATTAACCTATGTTCTACCATGTGCTTCTTATCTCTCTCCCATTCTGTGTATTGGCCTAGTTTTGCATCTCCTCAATTATCTTCTTCCTCTGCCTGGAAGTCCTGCCTATCTCTCCTGCCTTGCCATTGATCATTCAGCTTTTTGTTACACCAATCACAGCAACACCTCTTCACAGTGTACAAATATCCCACAACATACGACATGTACATTAATGTGTGCATGTGGATATATGCAAACCACTGGGCGTGTGTGGAGAACAAAAGAAGCCCTTGGGTGCCAGTCCTTGCTCTCTGCTTTGTTTGAAGATTTGCCGCTGCATATGTCAGGCTAACTCCCCTGTGAGCTGCCACACTCTCCAGTCTCTGTTTCCCATGTCACCACAGGAGCAGGAGTTACAGACACATGCTACCATGACCGGCTGGACGGGAGTTTGGGGCCTCAAACCCAGATCTTCACATTTGCCAGGTAAGCGTGTTAACCACACAGCATCTCTTCAACCCCAGGAAAAAAAAATGTAAATAATGAAAACCATCTTGGATTTAAACACCTTAACTTTTCCCCTTAAAATAAGCTCAGGAAAATATATTTTTTAAATGGGGAATAGGGGAAGGGAATTAATTTAATACAACTTTTTTGAGACTTATATAACTTATAAGGTGAATGATGTCAGTAAGACAGAAGAATAGAGGTTTTCTGGCTCCAGACCTCTATCCACTTGGAATCTAACTGGCAATTATCTCTAGGCAAGAATATAACTTGGACTATCCCTGACTCAGGAGTGAAGCCAAGTTGCCTTTTGAACTGTAGGAGAGAAGCCTATGTGCAAATGATAGCAAGAATAGTTCTCTCTGAATACTTTATCCTTCCATGGAGCAGAGGATTTTCCTGGACAAGGTTCCTACCGAGGAACAAGGAGCTGTAGCCAGACACTCAGCTGCCCCGCCATCTGTCATGATGGATCTCTCACAGGGGTCCACCTCTATCTCACACCACTAGACATTTGTGGAGTCCTGGAAAGGCTGGCCCACCCAAGAACAATTAGAAACAGACAGTGAAGGCAGAGTTCATATGAATGAGAGTTCAGACCGTGATAGTTATTCTGCACCCTAGCCAATGGTGCGGCTGCATGAGAGAAACTAGCATTGTGCTCTAGGAAACCACCCATGGAACTTCTAGGCTCCAGTCTAGCCAGCTTTCCCCGATAACTGGGACACTCTTATAAAGTCTCCCTTCCATGAAGATGTAACAGTAGGTCAGCAAGTACAAGTGGCAGGAGCATCAGCTCTAACATTAGTGCAGATGGGATTCAACACAGTTCCAACACATGTGTTAAGTCTTGCCAAGGCCAGAAAGCAACTGCAGATCAACAATTATCCACCCAGAGGTCACTGGCCCTGCCCACAGCTTACCCAAGCCCCAGTGCTCTTGATTTCTCATGTCAGGAAGCAACTGCAGACCAGAGATTAGGCATAGAAAATGCCACTGGCCCCACTTTCATAGCAGCCCAGTCAAATTTGGTGTCCTGCTTAAGAACACTCTAGGCCAAGAGGCAAACCATAATTGGCACGTATCTATAGAATACTATGTCTAACTGTGCTTATTCCATGTGGTCAAGAGGCAACCCAGAAACCTTACATAACCTCTAGGCCCATGACATAGCCCTCACCAACTACAGATTTCAAAGAGCATGCTTCCCACATAAGGAAGACAATGGGAAACACTCCTGATCAGAGGCAGTCACAAAGTCCAGTCAGCAATATCATCTGATGGCAATGTCTGAATGGTCTCACTGGATGACGGAGAAGAGCCAATATTCCCATTGGACCTCAAAGCACAGGAGGCAATTCAGCACAACAGTAGATCTCAACCCCAAGGACTGTTTGCTACCAGCCAGCTCCCCCAGACAGAACTAAGTAGCAAAAGTCTATTGTCTCCAAACAATACTTGAAAAGACTGGAATAGATTATCACCTCCTCATATGTAAGGTACTTGAGGAAAAAAAAATTATGAAAATTCTGGACCAGAGAAGCAAAAGGAAAGGGAATGAAAAAGGATTATTATGGGGCACTAATAATTGAACCAAGAAAAAGTTGGGTAAAGGGCTAGAATGTGGGGACCCAAATTACTCAAGGTCAGAGAATCTGAGCTTGCTTTACTCATAATGAGATGATTTGGCCACGGGCATGGTTACCAAGTGTTTTGAAGTGTCTGTACTTGGCTGTATGTTGTGTTTTGATCTTGATAGGGAGAGGTCTTTTGCCTCGCCCCTTGGCATTGTACAAAAGGCCCTTTGGAATAAACTACTGGGTGACTGGGTATTGACCCAGGGCCCTCCCGAAGCTATCCTGTGTCTCTATCTTTCTTATCATCTCTTTCTATCTTTCTATCTATCTATCATTTCCTTATTCTCCTCTCCTCCCCCCAAGAATCCTTTGACAGGTAGGAGCTGGACTCTGGGAGACTCCCACACTAGAAGTCACATTTAAAGCCTTAAGGAATGAACATCTCCCAGATCGTGAGAGGAAAATGACCTGGACAGAATTTTCAGAAGTCAGCTGTCAAACTCAGTTCAAAGAGAACTTCACCAAGCACATCATAGCCCAATGCTAAACAACAACAACAAAACAAAGGAGCAAGAACTATCACGGTCAAGGGAGATCCAGCATGGCTCAGGGGACTTCTCAACTGAAAATGTACAAATTAGGAGATGCTAGGGCAACACATGCAAAGTTCTGAAGGGAAACAAGATGACAAGCAATCAGGGCTACCCAGCAAAACTATCCTTTAGAAATGAGAACAATAAAAACTTCCCCAGACAAACTAAATCTAAGGACGTCCATCACCACTGTCTGAGTTTCTCTTCCAGTTGCTTTAATGAAATACCCAGAGGAAGGCAATGGAAGGGGGATGAGGCTTATTCTGACTCACAGTTTTAGGATACAGTCCATCATGGCAGGGAAATAAGGAGCTTGAAGTAGTTGGTCATATCGCATCCACAAACAGGAAGCAGAGAGCAATGAACACGACGCTTCAGCTCACTTTCTCATTTTTCTTCAGTCCTAATCAATATAGTGTCTCACAGGCACAGACAGAGAGGCTAAATACCACCACCACCACCACTGCCACCACCGCCATCATCCGCCATCACCACCACCATCTCTTGGGTGATTGAGATCCTGCCAAACCGACAATTAACAGTAGCCATCACCAGCACTATGCCTGCTTCACGAGAATTGCTATGGGGAGTTTTTCAAGCTAAAGTGAAAAATTATTCGTTTATGACAGCAACAAATAGATGCCCGTGTGAAAATCTAAAAGCCCACATGGCGTAAGCAATGACAGTCATGCTCGGAACTCCCTAGTACTGTAAGGTTGACGTATAAGACAATTTTCACCTCAACCTTGAGGGTTAAAAAACACCACTTCTCAAAGCAACTGTAGCTACACTAAGTCAAAGGGTGCAAAATACAAAAGCAAATTTTGCATCAAAATCACAAAAGACAGCGAGAGTCCAGTTGACCCTTAGTAGTAGGACAAGACACTTGGTGAAGCTGTATGGCAAAGCCTATAGCACATAGTGGAAAAGAAAAGGCTCAAAGGGCACAAGAATGCGAAACCATCCGAGAGCCAAAGCAGCCGGGGGCAGAGGAAAAATTCCTCCCACAATCTAAGCAAGCACAAGGTGGCGTGCGTGACAAAGCCGCCCCTTCGGGACTGCTTTGGGTCTGCGTGGGTAGAAAGCAGATGAATCACTTTAAAAAGGGATATGAAGAGATTATTTTCAATTGAGGAAGCAATCTCGTTTATAATAATGAAAACTAAAGACTGAGGTGTGAATTCAGTCAAGAAGACTACACTATACTATAACACATCGATGAGAGAAGTTGAAGAAAACACAAATAAAAAAAATCTTATGTCATGGATTGGACAAGGGCTCTGCCACCCGAAGGGATCTTCAGGTTCAGTATGATGTGAATCAAAGTGTGAACGGCTTTGTGTGTTTATTTTGTGAGGTGAGAATCTCAGGAAGTTCAGACCAGCCTTGAATTCACTATGTAGCTGAGGTAACTCTGAACTCTTGGTCCTCCTGCCTCCACCTCCTGAGTGTGGGGACTCCAGACGTACACCAAACCAAAACTGGTTTATCAATGATATTTTTAACAGAATTGCGAAACTCACTTCTTAAATTCCTGGGGAACCATAAAACACCCTCGGTGACTAGAACTATCGCAAGCAAAAGAACCGAGAATGGAGGCAGCACACTTCCTGATTCCCAAACATAAAGTGATAAGGATCAAAACAAGGCAGCATTGTCTTCAAAGCAGGCATAGTTGCTTTGTAATGTAGTTCAAGTAATGGACACTTGAAAGCTGAGAAATAAATCCACACATTCACAGTCAGTTTGGTTTTGGACAAAGGCACAAGCGTACACCACTATGGGAGTGGATCCGGGATATTGGGGCACATTCTCACAAAGTGGCACTTGAGACAAGGGCAGGGTGATCATAAGTTCTAGGTCAGCCTGCCCTATATAGCAAGACCCTGGAACAATAACAAAAGAAAATTAAAGTACAGGCAAAAGAGAAGCGGGACTAGAGTAATCGGACCACATCAGACTGAAAAAGCCGTGGGCAACTGAGGATTCAGTAAAATGAAGAGATGACTAATGGACGTAAGAAAACACCGACAGACCAGCATCTAATAGGGTTTAATATGAAAAATTTCTGGCTAATCATTAGAGAAAAGGAAGTCGCTGCAACGAGACATCACCTTTATCGCCATTAGGGTGCCTTTTCTATTTAAAAGGGGGAGTGGTAGAAAGTGTTAGGGAAGACACAGAGAAAATGAGCTCAAGTGTCCTTGTGTGAAAGTGAAGTAGTACAGCCACTGTGGAAAACAGAGGCTTCCCAGAAACCTAACAATGGGACCCCCAAATGACCTGGAATTGCATTTCTAGCTAGCATGGCCGCGCGCGCACACACACACCTGAAATCCATACCTCGAAGGGACTATCTGCACCCTCGCATTCACTGCAAAATTATTCACAGTAGCAATTCTATGGAATCAACCTAAATATCCATCCATGAATGGGAGGATAAAAAAAAAAATGTAACATATGTAGTGCCTTTCATATAATGGAATAATAGTCAGCCTTTATAAAGGAAGAAATTTGAGCCCCAGAGACGTTATGTTAGTGACTCAGGCAAGGCACAGAAGCAAATACTCCATGGTCTCACTTACGTGTGGACTTTAACAAATTAGAGCTCAGAAAAGAAGTGTTTGGGACGGAGTGAGTGTCAAGACACTGATCAAGACAACAAAATTTCCAATGCACTGGAGGAATAGGCTTGAAAGTTTGCAGAGCAGGGCAGCTGTAGGCAATAACAATATGTTATATATTTCAAATAAGAGATCAAATTAAAAATTCTCACCATAAAAATGATAGGTAAGAGAGATGATAGATATGTTAATTACCTTGATTTAATCATGCCACATTGTTTACATATATCAAAACATGACACTGTATCCCATAAATGTATGCAATTATGATTTGTCAATCAAAAGTATTAATTTTCCAAAAAAATGAAATAAGATGCTCTTGTCTCATGGACTTGATGTAGAAAATACCTGAAAACAATACACAGTTCTATAATCGAGGAAAGCTAAATACAGCAATTCCCCCAGATTCATGTGTAATTGTTTAGCATACCTGAGTGACTTTAGAATAGCTAAGTACTATATTACTGAGCACTTGATAATGGCAAATGCAATTACCAACTGAAGTGCATTAATATTTTCTAAAGCGCATTTATTACTGTGGTTGCAAAATGGTTTGTGATTCCATTCATAAAGCATGATTTTATTCTTTGCATCCTTCAGATGGACACATTTGTGGGCTGTCAATTTTTGTGTTTATGGTAATGTGTTAACTATGATGTTGCAACACTTACACATGAGAAGGAATTAAGAATGAACTGGTACTAGTAAGAAGAAAGGGGTCCAAGTTACATATTACTGACTTTTAGGATACACTAGCTCCCAATTCTTCAAGTCGTCTTATGATGTCCTTCCTCGAGGGAAAGAGGAGGAGGAGGAGGGTTTGAACTAGTAAACTTTATCAAGTACATCAGTCTGTTTTTGTAAAGCAATCTGGCAACACAATGAAAATTGGAAAATGCTGTGGATATTGCTCTATATAAATAAAACACTGATGGCCAGTGACCAGGCAGGAAGTAGGTTGCCAGGCAGGAAGTAGGTGGGACAAGGAGAGAGGAGAATTCTGGGAAGTGGAAGGCTGGGAAGCGGAAGGCTGAGGAGGGAGACACTGCAGCCACCGTGAGGACAAGCAGCATGTAAAGACTCTGGTAAGCCACCAGCCACGTGGCAAGGTATCGATTTATAAAAATGGGTTAATTTAAGATAAAAGAACAGTTAGCAAGAAGCCTACCACTGCCATACAGTTTATAAATAATATAAGTGTCTGAGTGATTATTTTATACATGGATTGTGGGACTGCGGGGCTTGGTGGAGCCTGGAGAGAAGCCCTCCAGCAACAGGAAAACCATGCTAAGACTGCCCTATGCAACCACAAAAAAAAAGGAACAATGATACAGAAAATTATTGTATATTGTTTTAGTTTGTATCTTTGTTGCTCTGATAAAACACTGACCAACTTGGGGAGGAAGACTTGACTGCATCTTATAGTTCCATGTAACTGATAGAAGCTAGGGCAGGAACCCAAGGCAGGAACCTGGAGGCAGGAACTAAACCCGAATGCTGTTTACTGACTTGCTCCGTGTGGTCTGCTCAGCTTGTTTTCTTCATATAACCCAGGTGTACTTGCCCCAGGGTTGGCACCATTCACAGTAGGCTGGGTCTTTACACATCAGTCAAGAAAATATACCACAGACATGCCTACAGGCCAATCTGATGGGGGGCAGTTCCTCAATTGCTGTTTCCTCTTCCTATGAAACTATTACTTGTATCAAGTTGGCAAAAACCTAGCCAGTGCAGACAGTAAAACCCATTTCCTCCTGTACTCAAGGGTGGAAAGAAGAAAGATGAGCATTAATGTTCATTAAGAAACAGATTAATCATGCATCAGATCTCGTATCTGGGACATATCCCAGGCCTCCCAAAGAACAATCACCAAGGTGGACATAGACATGCAGAGATTTATTAAAGGAAATACAAAGAATAAAAAGAGTAAGAATAGACAGGTAGAACCTTTGGAACCATGCAGGCCTGCCACATGTGAGGGGGGGGCAGTGATTAGCCAGGGAGGTCTCTAATCACAGTGTATCTCTGGGAAGGTTTGGTCAGGTTGTCCTGAAGTCTCTGAACATAGTGGATTGGGTGCTTTCACCTCTGCCTTGCCCCATATACATTTATCTCAGACCTGTGAATGTGACATTGTTTGGAAAAGAAGTCTTTGCGCATCTAGTCAAGATCTCAGGATGAAATAATGTTGGCCCTAAGTCAAATGGCAAGTGTCTTTGTAGTAAGACGCAGGCACGCATGCGCACACAGTCAGGGACACACACAGAGAGTATGGGGGGGACATATGAAGACAATTATATATCTATAAGTTAGGGGTCAACAGAGACTGCTGGCAGACACCAACGACTGGGAGAAAAACGTAAATTGGGTTTTCCCTCAAAGCCTTGGCATGGAGCCAATGCCTGCCAGCATTTCAAGTTCACACTTCTGGTCTCAAAGCTGTGGGAGAATCTACTCCCATTGTTTCAACCCACGGTGTTTGTGGTCATTTGTGTTGGCAGCCACAGAAATGGAGCTGAAAAAGAGAAGGTGCATTTTAGAGTCCTGCACCCCACAAGGTGGACCGACACCAACCCCTTGCATCATTCAGTCACTAGCTGGGGAAGCTTGGCCGCTTTGTGACTGGACAGTGGGACCAGAGGGTTCTGATCGGATGCTGCCCCATGGCTGCCACACTATGAGAAGAAGGAAAGGGCAGAGAGAGGGCTTTGCTCTGCTGAGGCAGAGTTGGTAAATCAGCAGATGATGCTCAGATGGGAATACAAGCAAGGAATGTGATCAAACAAAATCACTACTGTATGAGTGCAGGCAGGGAGACCCAGAACTGTGTAAAATTCTGCCTGGGGTGAGCTCAATGTAAGGAGGCTTCTTAGCTGAACTCGTGGTCCATGGAAATCAGCAACCAGGAAGGAGGATGAACGGAGGCACAGAGCCTAGGAAGGACCGGCTGCAAAGGTAAAGGGGTGGAGACTTTGGCCTAGTTGCTTCTTGAAGAACTGTCCACGAAGAAGAAGATACATCAGAAAAGGAGTGAACAGGAAGGAAGAGATTGTACAGAGACAGCAACACACTCAACAGGCAGACTCGGGACTTCTTCCCAAGCACACAGGATTGTTTCAGAACTGTGTCTCCTGAGTAACCTCAGACCAGAGCTGTGATTCACCTGGCAAGACTCCAGGAACCCTGGTCTGCCGGGATGAAAAGATTTTGTTAGGATATAAAAAGTGAAGCTCCGCTGTGCCTATTAAGAAAACAACGGACATCAGTTATCTGTAGTTGGTAGACTCTCATGATACCATTCTTCGACTACTATAGGGTTAAACTGCTGACTCTGATTTAGGTTCTTATCCGTTAAAAAGGATGATACAATCTCTGTCAGTTACTGGGAGACTTAAGTGTGTCAGAACAGTTAATCCACGGTGTAAAATCTGATGTGACACAGCAGGCTTTATGGAGCTCCACAGTATCATCTAAACTTGACTCAAACAACCTAAGGTGCCCGTAATCCCATCGCTCAAGCACGCTTATGGCTGGATTTTAGTATATAAATCCTTCTATAGTTTGCAATTCATATATATGCATATGCATGTTTCCCCTGTCTTATTTCTCTTATGTCCAAATAAATGGATTTTCCAAAAAAAATTTTCTCCCAAAATAATGGGTTTTAGACAATTTTTTCCAGATCACTTTTAATGGTTACTTATGGCAAATATTTCAAGAGCTGACCACATCTGGTTTTCTTTTTCCTAAGCAGGGAAGGACATAGCTCTCAGCTCCCTTTCAGCCGAGTAATGTGACAGGTTCTGGCAAGTTCAAATGGAGCTGAGGCCTTTCATGCAGAGGCTGAGCAGTGGTGTCTTCACAAACCCTTTTCTGCTAGAGTAGGACTGTATAGAAAGGACGGATCTATGGGATAGAACGAGGGTGGTTTTAGATGCTTCTTTATTATAGACAGTTTGTATTGAATGTCTTCACTTTTGTGGATATGAAAATGTGTCTGGTTATTTTCTTAGAATAAACTCCTGGAAATAAAAGTTCTGGTTAAAGGGATTGTACATTTTAATTTTGATCCATATTTATTAACCGTAGTGCTTGAACCCAAAGTGTGACATCATTTATTATATACTGAAAAAGTGCACAGGAGACTGGAACATTGGCTTGGTGGTTAAGAGCACTGTCTGGTCTTCCAGAGGACCTGGGTTTGATTCCTAGAACTTGCATGGTAGCTCAATCTTCAGTAACTCCAGTCCCAGGGGATCTGACACCCTCTTCTGGTCTCTGTCGTCACCAGGCCCACACACAATGCACAGACATATGTGTGGTTAAACATCCATATACATAAAAAAGTAAAAAAATCCTGCTCAGTAACCAATATTTTAAAGGAATTTGTTTTTCATTGGTAACAACAGTTGTCTTTTTCATATATTTATTGGCTGTGTAAAATTTCCTCATAAAAGTATAATTAATATCATATCCTTTCCTGTTTAGCTTTTTATTTATAGTAAAAATAGTTCTTGATCTGTCAAGGCTATCAATCCTGTGTTGACCCAAATCTGTGCTTTGCTTGGTCTTTCAATCTTTTAATGTTTTTATATGGCACATTTACTTTTTAGGGTGTTATAATTATTAAGAGTTGCCTTTGTAGTGTCTGATGTTTGTGTGCTCATCAGCTTTATTTTGAAAATGATCATTTTATCAAAAGCCAACTGCAGATTCAATGCAATTCCAATTAAAATGCCACTTTTCATAAACATAGAAGAAGCAATCCAAAAAGTTACATGGCAGCACAAAAGACCAACGATAGTCAAAGCAAACCTGGACCAAAATGACACCATAGAGCTATTGCCACACCCCCTTTCAAACTATACTACAGAGCTGCAATCACAAGAGCAGCATGGGATTAGCACAAGAACAGATGCACCGATGAACGGAACAAAACTGAAAATGCAGGTATAATCCCATACAACAACAACAACTACAATAGTATCTACTGATTTTTTACAAAGATGCTAAAATACACACTGGGGGGGGGGGGGAAAGACAGCATCTTCAACAAGTAGTGCTGGGAAAACTGTATTTTAACATGCAGAAAAATAAAACTAGATTTTCTATCTCACTGTGTATAACTCAAGTCCAATAGACAAAGGACCTCAACACAAGACCTAACACCCTGAAATATCTAGAGGAGAAAGCAGAGGGCATGCCTTAATTTACAACACGGATATGCACTTTCTGAATATACCCCACTAACACAGGAAACCAACAACTAACAGATGGGAGTTCACAAAACATGTGTCCAGTAAAGAAGACAATAAAGTGGGTGAAGAGGCAGCCCACAGAATGGGTAAAAGATCTCTACCAGCTATTGATCAGACTGAAGGTGTCTAGCACATACAAAGCACTTAACAAAGTAAATATTAGGGCAATAAACAACCCAATTTAAAAAATGAATGGAACGAAACAGAAAGTTCTCAAAGGAGAAATGCTAATGACCAGAAGACATATAAATGGTGTGCAACATCCTTAGTCATTGTGGGGATGAAAATTAAGGCAACTTTAAGATTCTATTTTATCCCAGTCAAAATGTCCATCACCAAGAATACAAATGACAACAAATACTGGCATGAATATAGTAAAAGGGCAACTCTTATACACCCTTGGTGGGAGTGTAAATTACTCAATGACTTTGGAAATCAGTTTGAGGTTAAATAAAAAGCAACCCCCCCCAACCCAAACAAAAAACAAAACTATAAATAGAGCTGCCTGTAGCATGAATTGTTAGAAGGTCTTATTAATAAAATCAAATCTAGAGCAAGGTATTGGGGTGAATGCTGGAAGATCAGAGAAGCAGAACAAGCCACAGCTTCCTCACCTTGCTAATTCCTCAGCTGATCTGTTTCCTCAGACTGGAAGCCTCTGAGTCCTCATCCAGAATGAATCTCAGCTGAACTGTTGCTCAAAAGCCTAAAAGCTTAACCCGCTCTATTTCCTGCTTTTCACACCTTATATACCTTTCTGCTTCCTGCCATCACTTCCTGCAACTAAAGGCATGAGTCATCATGCCTGGCCATTTCCAGTGTGGTTTTAAACTCACAGAGATCCGGATGGATCTCTGCCTCCCAAGTGATAGGATTAAAGGCGTGTATGCCATCATTTTCTGGCCTCTATGTCTATCTAGTGGCTGTTCTGTTCTCTGACCCCAAATAAGTTTATTAGGGTGCACAATATTTTGGGGAACACAATATCACCACAGCTGCCATATGACCCAGCTGTGTAACCCCTGGGCATATACTCAACACATTTGCATGTAATCCATGTTTATTGCTGCTTTATTCACAATAACTAGGAAATGAAATCAATCAATTAATAAAATAGATATTCACCAACAGATAAACATATGGAATTTATAAGAATGGCTAAATTTCAGTTCAGCTAATTCAACAATGGCTTGTTGTAAATGGAAAGTTCAAGAATCCAGTAGTCTCTCAGTCACAAGGCTGAATATCTCAGCTGGTCTTCAGTA
The DNA here is from genome assembly GCF_049852395.1 of Peromyscus maniculatus bairdii. Classification (NCBI taxonomy): domain Eukaryota; kingdom Metazoa; phylum Chordata; class Mammalia; order Rodentia; family Cricetidae; genus Peromyscus; species Peromyscus maniculatus. Next base: position 19,780,598 of record NC_134854.1, on the reverse strand, counting down.
TATGCTAGAATCCCAGAGAAGTGGGCTCTAATGTCAGTGAAGCAAGGCCAGAGCATGCAGGTAAAGAGCAAAAGCTTCCTTCTTTCATGTCCTTATATAGGCTTTCAGCAGAAGGTGTGGCCCAGATTAAAGGTATATCTTCTTGCCTCAAGATCTGGATTAAAGGTTTGTGTCTTCTTACCTCAAAGATCTAGATTAGAAGTAGATCTACCACTTCAAATTAAGTAAAATTCCTCACAAGTGTGTTCTCCATTTTTAAATTTTAGTTAATTCAAGATGTAGTCAAGTTGACAACCATGAACAGCCATCAAAACTCCACCCTTTTGTGGCTCAAGAGGTTTCCGAGGAGAATATTAGTAATTGGCTTATTAGAGACTGTTCTTGTGATATTTTGGTGAAGAACATCACAAGATATTTGCTTTCTGTCCTTGTCCAAGAAAAATCTGTCAATTTTTTTTTTTTCTAAATTGGAGAGTTTTGAACTAATGGCAGTGGAGGGGGATTTAAAAACAGCCTAGTACTGATTGTGTTGCTTGGTTATTAGTCGCCAGTCTTATGCAGATCTATGATGAAAAGGAGCAAGCTGAACAAGGAAAAATACAAAACGTACAGTTTGAGGAGAAAAGTGGCACCAGAAAGTGTAAGGGTGCCAACTCCTGTCCTCAAGGGGGTAAACAGTTAAAGAAGAGCCTGATGATATGTAATAAAGGGTGTGGTGACTTCAAGGCAAGCCCAGTTAAACTTCCAACTTGTGAAAAGGAATTAAAGAAAAATTTATGGCTGAACATAGTATTGCACACCTTTAATCCCAGCACTTAGGAGGCAGAAGCAGGTGGATCTCTGAGTTCAAGGCCAGCCTGATCTGCAGAGCAAGTTCCAGAACAGCCAAGCTTAGGTAGTGAAGGAAACCGTCTACATTAGAGAGCTGGTAAAAATGTGTTTGAATGAAAGGGCCATGTTCCAGCCCCAGCAGGCAGAAGAACTTGTCAGCTTTGGCTACATGGTTCTAGCTTCAGAGTCAAGGATACAAGAAAGGGTTTGTGGAATTTCCTTCCATGGCTAATGAAAGCTGCTGAGGCCAGATGTGTGTCAGGGGTATCCCTGGCTGGAGGTTCAGAGGCATCATTATGTGAAGTTGTGGAGGTGAAGCCTGGATTGCCTTGGAGAACCCAAGATGTTGGAGATGCCACAGTTGTGAGATACCTGCCAAGGAGAGCTGCTAGCAGGGAGTGGACCCAGCCCAAGAGAGAGAAGTGTGCCGCAGTCAACAAAGCTGAAAAGAGTTGGAGATCTGAAGAGTGCTTTGACATCAGACATGGAGATCCAGAGTTGGGAGTTTGCCCACCTGGTTTTAGGCCTTGCTTTGGTCTAGTATTTCATCACTATGCTCCCTTTATCCCTTTTAGAATGGTAATGTGTATCCTGTGTCACTGTGTGTTTGTAGTATGTGATCTGCTTTTTGATTTTGATTTTACAGGGGGTTACAGTTAGGAGACTGCATGAGTCTTAGAAGAGGCTTTGAAATTTGAACTTTTAAACAGTGGTGAGACTGATATAGACTATGGTACTTTTGAAGTTAAGCTGAATCATTTTTGCATTATGATATAGCTATGAGCCTATGGGGTCCAGGGAGTGGAATGTGGTAGTTTGAATAAAAATGCCCCCCATAGGCTCATAGATTTGAATGCTTGGTCATCAGGGGCTGGCACTATTAGGAGGTGTGGCCTTGTTGGAAATGGTGTGACCTTATTAGAGGTAGTGTGTCACTGGGAGTGGACTTTGAGGTGTCAAATGCTCAAGCCAGGGCCAGTGTTTCTCTCCTTTCTCCCGCCTCAGATTCAGATGTAGGACTCTCAGCAACCCTGTCTGTCTGTGTGTCACCATACTCCCCAATATGAGGATAATGGACTAAAGTTCTGAACTGTAAGCAAGCCCCAGTTAAAGGGTTCCTTTATAAGAGTTGCCATGGTCATGGTGTCTCTTCACAATAATAGAACACTGATTAAGACATGGTGTAATAGTGGCATGACTCAAAAGTCTCTGGCTGGGGAGGTCATAGGCCCTGGAGTAAAGTATGCCATTGGTATTTGCTAAATGGTCATGTCATGTAGCTGTCTAAATGTTTGTGTTTATATAGACATTAACTGCTCTCAGTCTTGGTCAGAAAAGCCCCCCCCCCTCCAGTGGGCAGCAGTCAATGGAGAGATGCATAATTGTTCTCATTTGTCTATGTCAATTAAAAATTTTGCCTATATTTAGGATTTTACCTTGAACACTTAAATTATTACCCCTCTGGCTCCTATACTCTATATTGAACATGCTATCATTTTCCATTTGATTTGTACTAACACTCTAGTATATAATATATCATACATTTATTATATAATATATAACTATAATATATTATGTAATAAATTACTGTGTGTTTTTATACCTTCATTTACTAATTAGTTCATGGAGACAGCTTTCCTAAGTCAGTACATTGTCTCCTATGGGTTTAGAATTTAATAAGTAGTAAACATCCTTCCCCTCCTCTTCTTCTTTTTGGTAAAAGTTAGAACTTTCACAGCTACAAAATCCTTCAGAATAACTATAGCAATCTTATAGCACTTTTATACAAACATATTTACTTTTCAAAAAAAACCCACAAACTGCCAAAATTGAAGCAGTGTGAAGAGGCTAGGAGATGCCTGTCCACCTATTGGGTCTCTGCTGCAGCCTCTGGAGAGGATGTGGGAAGAAGCCCTCGCTCCAGGCTTCTTCCTCAGCCAATGGCATCCTGTCCTGCCAGTGACGTCAGAGTGTGACGGTTGGTGTTCACTATCAGCTGGATTAAATTGTTAATTGATGTGGGAAAGTCATCCTAATTGTGCACATTCCGAGGCAGAGGGTCCTGAACTGTGTAAGTGGAGAAGGAGAACGGAGCATAGCACGCTTTCATTCCTTTTGGTTTCTGATTTTGAAGGTGGTGTGACCATCATTTCAGGCTCCCGCTGCTACTGTGAGCTAAAGCAAACCCCCTCTCTCTTCAGCTGCTTTTCTTGTATATTATATCACGACAACAGGAAAAACATGGGGCAGCCACAAAATACAAGCACGTAGTCATCCTTTTCTGATACTCTCACAAACTAGCAGCTCCCCCATCACCTTTCAGAGGCTTCTTTCTTCTGCTGTTTCCCCCTGTGTTGTTGTGGCTGCAACTCCGTCATGAGTTGACCCCACTTACCCTTTATCTGCTTTGAGTTGCTCTAAGTAAGACCTTTATTGCCCCAGTACTTGAACAACCATTTCACACTAAGTATTTCACTTCACAGTAGCCATTTAAATAACTAAGCATCTCTGTGCTTATCTGCAGGGAATATAATGTGAAACATTAAAGATGTGCTACAGACAGAGAGATGCCAAGTATACCGAGGCGCACTTTCTCTGGATAAAAGAAGAATGCTTTGTGGAGGTCTGAATTTCTTGAGATGCGTTTACATGTCATTAGCTTCTGAGGCGGTAAAACTAAGGATCAGCAGCCTCTTATGGCTCAGCTGTGAAATGGCCCCCAATAGACTTTGGTGGTTATAAATTTTTGGTCACTCAGGTGGTGGAAATGTCTTGGGAGATTGTGGAACCCTTGAGAGGTGTGGCCTGGCTTCAGAAAGTGAGTCACTGAGGGGTGGACCTTGAGATTTCCAGCTCAGTTTCCCATCTTGTCTCTGCTCCTGGTCCACTGAAATATGAACAAACAACCTGCTGCTTCCGAAGCTACCAGCCCAGCCACCCACCCAATGCGCTCCCTGCTATGATGTACTGTTATTAAAGCCTGAGCCAAAATGGAGCCTTTCCCCCTGAAGATGCTTTATCGGGGATTTGGTCACAATGATGAGAAAGGTAACTAACTACAGTCAACCTTCTTACCACCTCTTGGGACATTTGTGTCACCGTGCTCTAAAAGGATACAATGTTTATCACTTTAAACATTTTTACAGCTATAGCATAGAGCATGGAAGGACCAGTTTTCATATTTAATTATCACTTATTCTAGTTCTGGTGCCGATAGAATGAAATCCAAGTCATTCTGTAGCTATCATTTCTAACACCACATGTAATTCATTTACTCAAAGGTTTAGAGAGAGAAACTGGAGAGTAACCTTTCCCTTGTATGTTCAGTGCAAATTTAAAATGATTAAATCTTTAAAACAAGATAATGTCATATGTTTTGATGAGATGAGTGAGTTCTTTAATTGGAATTTGTTGACATGGATTTGCAGGATTCTCATTCATTCTTTCATTCATTCATTCATTCATTCATTCATTCATTCATTCATTCATTCATTCCTCACTCTTACTACTTATTGACTGTTTTCACCAAGGCTTTAACTTTCTGGCCTTAAGAACAATGATTCAAAATAAAGATCTTTCCCTTATTCCCAGTGTGTAGTAATTTTTAAATAGTTGCTTTGAGGGAAAACATGATGTGACTCAGAAGTGCAGGGAGAATACTGAAAATGTGGACTTTACCAGCTTCAAGAGTTGTCAGAACCAGTGAGGGACAAGGGACTTGAGGATTGTGCAAGGCAGTGATTTTATGACGTGCCTTGTAGTCCAATGGGCAAGGACAGAAGTGAGGGCATTGGAGTGAGAAACTGGGAGTGAGAATGTATGATCAGGGCTATGAGAACTCCAGGAAAACAGAAGTATTCAAACTGGGATATAAGAAAGGGTAGGGAAAAAAAGGTTTATTACGGAATGGGGAAACTGAAAACACAAAGTAATGTAAGGATTTCGGGTACTGATCATGACAAGGCTTAAGAAATACTTGTAGAGGTGAATGCCTGAGGTGGGGCAGAAATGGAGAACCATGGATATTAGAAAGGTCGTGCGGTTGGATACTAAGGTATGAAGTTTCCAAGAGTTATAATAGGAGTAATGGGCAAACCTAAAAGTCTTATGACAAGAGTGGAGAAAAGTACAAAAAGAAGTGCTCTCTATGGAGGCAGAGAGAAGACAGACATCATAAAAGTCACATGTCAGTCACAGAGTGACAGGGTAAGAGCGTAACTACAACAGGAATATTAACAGACCCAAGAGGATCACCTCACTTTCCAGAACATGGGTGCTTAGACCTCAAGACAAGTTGTGGCTAAAAGATCTTCTTAGACATCATTCCAAGGAAACTTTTGGGCTAGCATCAAAGGGATGCATATATTTCTAGATCGGAAGTAGAATCCCACAGAGGTAAGGTGCACATCGGAAAGCTGCTGTTTCCTTCACATACTCTGATCTGATACCTTGTGCCTCATTTTTGAGGGCAAAATGAATACAGGAGACAAGTTTAAAACCTGAGGCCAACCTCAAGAGGACACCCAACATTCTCCACAAAAGAGTCATTCAAAATGAATCTCACTGGACACCATGGCAAGAAATCATACATGTCTTGATTCCAGCAGTGGATGGAAAAGGAAGTTATTTCTTCAGAAAAATCTCAACTGTAACTCTGTTTGAATTCTTTTACTAACTATTCTTATTAATTCATGATAAAAAGAAGGTATATGGTCCATATGAGGAACACTGAAATACATAAAACAAAGAATAAAAACCAAGCCTAGAAAGTTGAAGCTGTGGTTTAAGCGTCAGGAGCTGCGGCGGAAGCTCCCTGAGGAAAGGAATTGCAGACCTCACTTCAAAGAATTACCACTCGACATTCAGAAGAAAAATAACTCACAGTAATAACTACACACCACCCAAGAAATCTATGTCCCTTGGGAGAGACCTGGCAGAAAAACAAGACAGACATAGAAAGATTCCAATTTCAACATTATTACTTATACAACACAAAATGTTTAATAGTTTCCAAAGAGCTCCTTAGAAGTGTAGTCATCTTGAGGGGCTGATAGTGGGGGATGGTGTCCAGGACCCCCGGGAGACACCGTTGTCTGAGGATGTTTGATTCCTTCACATAGAATGAAGTGCATGCTAACTGATTTAAACCATGTTTGGTTACTAACAAACTGAGTATCCATCACACATATGCTTGGAACTGGATGTGCTTTAAATGCAGAATTTTCATTCCTTTTCTGCTTTCTTTTCCTTTTGGAATAGCTGCACATGTTTTCTACTGAGCATCCATGATAAAAAAAAAAATAATCCTAAGTCCTTCAAAACCCAACGTTGTTTCAGTTTCAATTCTTAAAAAGTGTTAGAATTTTGAGCACTTTGTGTTTTCATATTAGGGGCTGTGCAACCCACACTCAACACAGTGTGAATGATAGGTAAACAGTTATCACACTCTCTTTTTAGAATAATGGTTTGGTGTTCAGTACAGAGGCACATTGTTTGAAATATTTTTAATCTGTGGTGGCTTGAACTTGAAGGTCTAGAGGTCGGAACACCACACGCAAGAGCATCACCCCCATATGTTCCTATAAATTCCCCAAATTAAAAATAAAATTCTACTTATACCTAGACACAGTGCAGATATCTTCAAAACACATAAAAACACAAAAAACATGAAATTTAAAAAACAGCCTAGGATTCAGTATTTAAAAAGCATTTATACTGGGAGCCAGTATTTCAGTAACATTTATGGAAGCAGGGTAGACTAGCATTTTAAATACGGTGAGCAATCATGAATAATAGAGAACTGGAAACACAGTGAACTGTCTCTCAGTAAGATGAAGAAATTTTAAAAATTACACCCAGTTCCTGAGCGAATACACCACTAATACACCGGCAATAAGCAAAGTCCAAATATATATCAAAAAAGGAAAGAAGATGCGTACACATACCATAAGAAATATCTTATTAAACAGGCTTATAAATTAATCCAACGAGGAACACTACAAATAAAATTACACTTAATTTATTGAAGAATAACTGAAATGCTTGCTATTATTTATAATTCCAATGAGAGGTCATAGACAATGTTTTGTGATATTAGAAAAGATGCTACATCTGCTCATAAATACTAGAATTTGTTACACATCTGTTACACAATATACATGACTACTAAAAGAATGGACATATTTTACAGAAGAGCAGGGCGAGAAAAGTGAAACCAGGAGACATTTAAAACCAAAGTCTAGCATGCCAGCACCTGATTCTTTATAAAAACAGAAACCACTTAGGAAAACAGGTTAACTTATGAATTCAATATAAAGCCAGTAATAATCCACATTTTTTTGAAACTTCATGAGCACTGAGTAGATTTGTAACTGTTGTTGGCTCTGCTTCCATCCTTCCCTTCCCTTCCTTAGGTTCTGTGTCACGGTTCCCATGAGTGCAGTGGCTGACTTTTCTCTGCTCCCTGTGACATTTGGTATAAAAAGAGGTGATTTTAAAAACCAGAGAATTTGATAAAATTACCTGTTGGGGTGAATTCTTTTCTTGAATAAAGAAAAGTTGTTGATAGTGATACTGATTTTAGAAGTTATCTAGTGTTTTTTTTTATTTCATTTTGAGTCAATTGTGGTGGTTTATACTATTCTACAAATGTCTCCATTATAGCTAAGCTTTTGTCTTTAAACCTATTTCCATCCATGATTTTACAAATGAAGAGAGAAGGAAGATTCAAAACGTGTCTTCTGTTAGCGATTTGAGAATGTGCACCAGTATAGAAAGCAATGGTATTGAGGAAGCAGAAGAGATGGGCCAGTTTTCAGACGGCTGTGCCACCCAAACACATTCCTTTTCCTGGTACTCCTTGATAGAGGATGTATGGGCACACGACTGTTGCAAGCATTTCTAAGTAAGTGGAAGTGGCGTATTTAACTTTTGAAATACTCATCAGAAGAGAGCTGAGATTTGGGTCAGTGAGTACAATGCTCATCCGGGATGCACAAAGCTTGAGTTCAGTTACCAGTACCACATACAATTGGACAAGGTGGCATACTCCCATTTCCCCAGAACTCAGGAAGTAGAGCCAGAAGGATAGCGAGTTCAGGGCCATCCTTACTCACCAGCCAGCCAGCCAGCCAGCATAGGCTACAGACCCTGTCTCAAAAAGAAAAAAGAAGAAAGGAAAGAAAAGAAAAAGTGCTGCACATCTTAGTTTCTTTCCCTTCCTGGTGCTGCTAGCTGGAATGGAAATGTCAACTTCAGCTGATGAAGTGATTTTAGGAATGGAGTCTTGTCTAGAGGGACCAGTCAGCTGTCGAGAGGGACCAGTCAGCGGAATGCTCATCACTTCTTGAGGTCTTTGTGGAACGAAGCTGCTGTTTCTCCTGGACTTATTTTCCTGAATTTTAACACAAGAGAAAGAAAGCTCAAGTCCTTTTGGTGCTGTTATTGGGAGGTTCCAAAGTACTTGTGGATGACCTTAATCAAATCCACAGAAAAAACGCTTACAGGACAAGCTCCTACAGATACAAAGGATGTTTCTCTTCATCCTATTCACATATGTTTTCCAACTGTGAGACCAAGTCTGACTTGAACTTTAAGTATAATTAATGCATTGACTGACTTGAATATTGGAAAATACAAAAAGAGAAAGAGATCAAAGATAATCACAATCCTTAGACAATTACTGTAAGTTTTGATGTATATTTTTATATCAAATCAAAACTAATCTTCTCTTCCTTGACAATGGTTAGGGAGCCAACCATGACTACTGATAAGAAGGAAGAGATCTGGGATAGCAAACATTTTTTCAAAGTCCCCCTTTCTACTCAGAGATAAATTTGATTTTCAAAAATATCATTTCATGTACTAAAAGGCCCCAAAGTGGGCTAATGCATTGGGCTTGGGTGGAAAAGTGAGTTTTCAACTATAGAGTGAGTTTTCATGCTCTAAAACTTGGTAACCTTTCCTTGTAGATTGAAAGATTCGAAGATGCTTGTCCTGTGAGCAGTGATGGTCCCGTGGAAGCCATTAGTCTAAAGGTCAGTACACTGTGAGGTACCAATTCTAGTAAGTGGAGTCTGTGATTAAAAAAGAGATGAAGAATAAAAGGAGAGTGTAGAAAAGTGAATTCTCCTGGTCCAGTTCTACAGAGGGGCTCTACAAAGTTCCAGCCATGAACTCCTTGAGTTCATCTCTGAGCTCACTGTAGGTGATTAGAAATACTTACTATATATATATGAAAATATGTCATATATTTTCATCACATATACATAATATTTGTTACAAATTTTGTGGACAATTTTATATATGATATATGTATATATGACTTCTTATCTATGTTTGAAAGTTTCATAGCTTGAGTAATAGTCATGGTCACATACTCTGGGCTAGTTTCACTAATGAGACAGTCTTTATAAAGTTAAAATAAAACAATCCTAGATCTATCAGTGATGTTTATTAAAATGAAGTTGTCACAGGCTGCTTCTTAATCATATCAGTAAAATTAACAACTAAATAAAAAGGATGTAACTCAATGGTTAAATGCTTGCCTAGAAGGGATGGGACCATCAACCTATGCACACACACACACACACACACACACACACACACACACAGCAACTTTTCTACAAATGTTCACATAGACCTTACTTAAAAGATACAGTGTCCTCCTCATGTTGGATTCATTGACGAGGTGAGAGGCAATAAAGCGAATTACTGTCAATGTATATATTCACACACATTGTCCAAATCATAGTCCAAAACTTGCAGAATCATCTGTTATTTATTCATTTATAAATGACATTACTGTATTTATATTTGTGGTTTGAATATATATTTTGTATTTTTTGTTCTATGAAAGTGGTACAGATATGGTTTAAAAATTTAAACATATAATATAGCATGCAGTAAAATGTCCATGCTCATTGCTCAGCTAACCCTTGGGCTGTCATTTCCTGGCACAGAGCATCATCTCTCTTGACATCTTAAGATAGCTTACTCCAGAGAGAATGTACAGTGGTGGACACTGAACCCAGGGACTTCACACAAGATAAACTCTCAACTCCTGAGCTACATCACTGGTCCCAATATGTTAAAACTTTCCCTCAGCATTTTGTGTGTGTGTGTGTGTGTGTGTGTGTGTGTGTGTGTGTGTGTGTAAAAGCTGGAGGTTGGCATCACATGTCTTCCTTTCTTTCTGTACACTTTAGTTTTTGAGACAGGAGTCTCTCACTGAACTTGGAACTTGCTACATTGACTAGGCAGCAGGTCTCCAGAATCTGCATGTCTCTGCTTGTCCCCACCAGTTGGGGTTGTAAGTGCACACCACCAAGCCTAGCTTTTACAGAGGTGTTGGCAATCTGAACTCAGGTCCTCATGATTGGCCAGCAAGAACTTTACCTACTGAGCCACACCCACAGCCCATCCCTTAGGAATTTTCATGCTATGTTATCTTGTATATGGCTAACCATAACTATTGGACTTTCCTGTGACTTACGTCATTTATCATTATACAATGCCTTTCTAGTATTATCTAGTGCTTCTTTGCTGTGAATCAACCTTGTCTAAAATCATAGCGTCCATGTAGTTTATAATTTCATTTGCACGACACTCCATGTTTATTGTGGAGGCACCTTCTGGTTGAATTTTTATTGAGTCAGTCTGAGAGTCTCCCCAGAGAAGAGCCTGCAGCACGTACCTTGTGTGTGTTTTCACTGTGCTGTTTTCTTTCAGTTCTGGCATTAGTTCTGCTCTTGCCATTTATACTCTGACCCACTGTCTGGGTTCACTGTGGCTTATTTCTACATATTCTCTTTTCTTAAATGTGTATCTTTTCATCTTAGCTTCTATCCATCACCTCTGAGCACTGTTCACATAGTGCCAGCTGAAATTAAATTCTTAGTGAAGAGTTCTCAAGAGCGCTGCATTATTTGAAACCAATCTCAAACCCACTTAAGATTTCCCCAACCTTTCCATCAAGAACCAAGCACAAGACAGCTAAATAATTGTGCTTCTGGTACTATTTCTAAAAAGGAGTGTGGCAAGTGTGCAGCCCTGTCTCCTTCCTGATTTTAATGGGATTGTTTTGAGTTTCTCTTCATTTAGGATAATGTTGGCTGGGGAATGCAAATTGGTGCAGCCACTCTGGAAATCAGTATGAAAATTCCTCAAAAAAATAAAAATGAATCTACCATATCGCCACATATACCACTCCTAGGCCAATAACCCAAACACTCGACATGCTATCCCAGGACAGTTGCTGTGCAGTGCTTGTAGCTCTCTATTCACAGTAGCCAGGAAATGCAAACAACCCAACTGTCCTTCAGCAAATGGATGGATCATGAATATATGGTATGGTACACATACATAGTGGGGTACGATTCAGCTGTACAGAAAAATGAAATATTGAAATTTGTAGGTAAATGGATGAACCTAGAAAAGATTATAGTGAGTGAGGTAAGTAAGGCAAATTGCACGTTTGGTCTCATCTACAACCCCTGGCTCCAGATCTTCAGATGTGAGCATACAGTGTGCAGTAACAAGGAAAGTATAAAAGGCCACGGATGGGGGAGGCTTCAGTGAGTAAGAGTGGGATATGGATGACGTGAAGTGGGACATGGAAGAAAGGGGAGGGCGCTCCAACTGCAGAGGAGGGAATGATGAAGGAAAAGGAGGGAAGAAAAGGAGGGACAAATAAGACCAAATTTGTTTGTTTTTGGTTTTTTGAGACAGGGTTTCTCCTTGTAGCTTTGCACCTTTCCTGAAACTCACTCTGTAGCCCAGACTGGCCTTGAACTCACAGAGATCTGCCTGCCTCTGCCTCCTGAGTGCTGGGATTAAAGGTGTGCACTACCACTGTCTGGCCCAAATTAGTTTGATGCAGCCTCCAGGAACAATATTTCATGTTTACCTAAAATTACACACAATACATTTAAGTGTGTATACACACATATATACACACATATACACATACAGATACAGATACACACATCTTTTTTCCTTTTTTATTATCTAAAACAATTTTTAAATTTTAATATATTTTGATCATATTTTCCCCTCCCTGTCTACCCAACTTTAAGTTCTTTCTCAGAAAAACAAAAAACAAAAACAAAACCCAAACCAAATAACAAAACCAAGAAAACAAGACAAAACAATACCCAGACAGGAAGAAAAAGCCCACCAAACTATATGAAATAAAACCACACACACACATACAACTGTGAAGTCCATCATATATTGGTCAACTGTTGGGCCCTGACCCCGGTTCCTTGAGTAGCTGTTGCGCTTGCTGACCTTGATCCTAAACAGCTCACCAGAGGTTCCTTGTTTGTGTATCCTGCATATTGGTGGGAACAGCTAGGATGCAAGAATGGAAAACATCTGTAGCAAACTTCTGCCCCCTGGGATTCTCCCACTGTGCTGTAAGCCTGTATTTAAGGCCTCTTCCCTCCTTCAATGAATGGCATTCTACTGAGATGAATGACCCGCTGTCTTGTCTCTGTTTTAATCCTCAGCCCCTCACTGGGACATGGTGGATGGGTAGTAGCACAGGTGCTACAGTCAACTACTCCTGAACATGAGGCGTCATATCCTGTGTTACTCCATTGGAGAAAACTGATTTCCCCTCTTCCGGTAGGTATAAATGACAGTTCAATTGTTAACCTTTACCCTAGTGGCTAGGTTTTCATTCATTCATTCATTCATTCATTCATTTGCTTATTCATTTGTTTTTTTCAAATAGCAAATAAAATATTATAAGATAAAACTAACATCTTGGAGTTGGACAGGACAAACCAACAGAAGGAAAAGAACCTAAGAGAAGGCACAAGGATCAGAGACCCATTCAGTCTGCACACTTAGGAATCTCATAAAAACACTAAAATGGAAGCCATAATATATATGCTAAAAACCTGGTACAGACTTGTGCAGGCCCTGAGCATGCTGTCTCTGTCTCAGTGAGTTCATGTGAGCTTTGCTCATATTGATTTAGAAGGCCTTGTTTTCCTTGATGTCCTCCATCCCCTCTGGCTCTTAAATCCCCCCCCCCCTCAATTTTCAAGACAGGATTTTCTGTCTTGAACTCACTCTGTAGACCAGGCTAGCATCAAACTTACAGAGATCTGCCTGCCTCCCCCAATATGTAGACTATGTAGCCCTTGGTTTTCTTTCAGGGTTGAGGGTGGGCCCCTATTACTGAAGATACTTCACACTTAGCACACAAGACTGGGATAATTGGAGCAGGATCTGACCTGAAAGTAAGTCTCTTTCCTTCAGTCTAGTCTCCAGGCTACCAGTGCAGGCTGCCAAGAGAGGACAGCAATGAACCAGTCTCAGCCACATGTGACCCCATGGCAATGGCAAGTATGGAAATATTCATAAGGAGGCAATAGCTGGCATTCACATGTCAATGACAACCAACAGCTGTCTGATTGGATTAAAGATCCACTCAGCAGGAGGAAAGTCATGTCTGGTACTAGAAACTAGCCAGCTTCCCCAGGCTAGTGAGGTCTAAGAATCTACTACTACCATTTTACTAGACCAGCATTATTCTTTAGTACATTCTAAATCTTACCCTTATACCTAAGATACATGGAGCTACCACCCTTCATCAAAGAATCCTCTCTTTACAGCAAATGGAGACCATCATAGAAAAACACAACTGGACACAACTGCAGAAATCAATGGATTGTGGGGAATCCAGCCCCAATGGATACCTCTACAGAACAAACAGCTCCTACATCTATGGCTCGGGGACCATTGAGAAGAGGGGGCAGGAAGACTGTAAGAGATAGAATGCCAGGAAGTCTTCTGTGACACAGTCTCTCTAGAAATGGCTGTGTAAACAAGACCAGAACAATGGCAGTGGACATGTTCACGTGGAAGGAGTCCTGGCCCTAGTGACAGAACTGCAGGCAACTAACGGCTGCTGAGAGAAGGGGAATTAGCCTTTCGCAGTGACAAGTCCCCTAACTGTCGTCCAGTGTACAATGATCAGCCCTGAAATCATATACAAAGAACAACAAGAAAGGACTTAGCCAGGCAGTGATGGTGCACACCTTTAATCCCAGCACTCAAAGGCAGAGGCAGGCAGATCTCTGAGTTTGAGGTCAGCCTGGTCTACACAGTGAGTTCAGGATCACCAAGGACAGAGAAACATTGCCTTGAAAAACCAAAAAAATAAATAAATAAAAATTGGACTGAGCAGGTTTTGTTTATATATTTGTTCATACACATTCATACTTGTGCAAACACATGTATGTATGTAATAATTATAAGCACAGTAAAAGAGGCTACCTATTTGACAGTGAGGGGGCATTAGAGGGGCTGGATGGAGGAAAGGGGGGAAGTGATGTAATTTTATTTCAATTAAAACATTTTTTAAAAGTGCATCAGTTTTAACATACTATGCATAAGTTTTTAACATAAAAACTTCAGAACTAGAAAGCAGAATCTCATTAAATATTACCCAGAAAAAACAACTGTAACAATGACCAGGCAAAATAAAGAAAAAAGAAATACAAACCAAAGAACTTTAGAAACTTCATAGACTGAGGGAGCGAATAGAAAGAGTGAGAAGGAAAGAGCAGGGATTCCTAATCAAAGTCTAGTCAGTTTTCTGGGGTGGGGATAATAGAATAGGTGAAAAGTGCTACTCAAAATTCTACTCAAGGAGATGCTTACAGAAACAATGGAAACAAACTCTTAGATTTATAAAAAAAAAAAACAAAAAAAAAACTCTTAGATAAATAAAAAAAAATCTTAAACAAGATAAAGAAAAATAAAGTGATACCTAGATTGTAGTTTTTTGTTTTTGTTTTTTAACTCTTTGCTCTTTACTCTTTGGTTGGGATGGCCACCCACCTCCCAAATAATCACAGAGACTTTTTTTTTTTTTGATTTTTCGAGACAGGGTTTCTCTGTGTAGTTTTGGTGCCTATCCTGGCTCTCACTTTGTAGACCAGGCTGGCCTTGAACTCACTGAGATCCGCTTGGCTCTGCCTCCTGAGTGCTGGGATTAAAGGCGTGTGCCACTGCCACCCAGCAGAGTCTTATTCTTACTTATGATTGCCCGGCCTTAGTTTGCCTTGTTTCTAGCCAGCTTTTCTTAACTTAAATTATCCCATCTATCTTTTTCCTCTGGGCGTTTGTCTTTATTTCTGTATATTTTTCTTTACTTCTTACTCCATAGCTTGCTGTGTAGCTGGGTGGCTGGCCCCTGGAGTCCTCCTCTCCTCCTTTCGCTCCCTGGTACTTCTTCCCAGATTTCTCCTATTTATTTTCTCTGCCTGGCAACCTCGCCTATCCCTCTCTCCTGCCTAGCTATTGGCTATTCAGCTCTTTGTTAGACCAATCAGGTGTTTTAGACAAGCAAAGTAACACAGCTTCACAGAGTTAAACAAATGCAACATAAAAGAATGCAACACATCTTTGCATCATTAAACAAATGTTCCACCGCATAAACAAATGTAACACATCTTCAACTAATATTCCACAACACTAGATTAATAGTGAATATTTAGACTGCCAAAGACCAAAAGAGGTTATGAAAAGTGGAGAAAGCAAACACACACACACACACACACACACACACACACACACACACACACACACACAGGAGAGAGACAGAGACAGAGACAGAGAGAAAGACAGAGAGAGACAGAGAGAGATCATCACAATGCTAAAAGAAAATAACTTTCAACCTTGACTTGTATATCCACTGAAAAATCTTCTAGGATAAGCTCAACACATTACTAAAAAGCCTAAAGAGATTTCTAGGGACTGGAGAGATGGCTCAGAGGTTAAGAAGACTGGCTGTTCTTTCAGAGGAATTCAATTCCCAGCAATCACATGGTGGCTCACAACCATCTATAATGGGATTTGGTGCCTTTTTCTGGAGTGTGGACAAAAGACTGCATACATAATAAATAATTCATTTAAGAGAGTTATTTGTTTTTAAGAGAGATTTCTAGAAGAACTGCAAAGCAAAGGAAACAAAGAAGATCCCCCAATGAAGAACGAAGAAGCAAGAAAAAGTGTTAAGAGACTAGCTGCCTTTAGGAGATCTGCCCAATGCACTAGGTGCAGCATTAAAAATTTTTTAATGAGAGCACTGTAGGACAGGGGCTGTTTTTAAACACAGTTGGCAAAACGCTGCTAATTAATGCTAGGTAGACAGTATAGCTAGCCTCTTTGCAGATGTAGTTAATGAACATAATTATCACCCAGCCTCTCAATTTCAATAACGTTTTGTTTATAACTTACTAAAACTAACTCATTGTGTGGATAAAAAGTTATTTGTTATAATAATATTCATCCAAATGGAAATCCAGTAAGTACAAGTTCTTGAAATATGAAGGTTTTAATTACTCTTTAATAACAATAGGAACCAGAGCCATACCCAAATATATGAGGATTGGTCTTTTAAATCTTGATGTATTTGAATTAAAGACCAGAAAATATGGCAGGAATATGGTATAATACCCAGTCATATCATTATTAAATTATACTTCCCTAACTAGCATGATGAAATTCCAAGATTTCCTTTGGTTTATTATTTTTTTAAACAAGTCATTATGATGGCGTCATGAAATCATTTCTAATCCAGTGGAGCCAGCCATTACTACCATTTAAAATACAGTTATGATTTTCAGCAGTGGTTTACTAATGATATTAACTAGGAATTTTCTTGCAGAAGCAATCTATTCATGGCACCACTTCCCACCGTGAGCTTGTTTGTGGCTTTTAAAATGGGATCTGTTTCACTGCTCCTTTCTTCAGGACATACATTCCCACTGTTATCATAAATGAAGGCAGAGAACTGATTAGAATGTAGAGTTACTCCCCAAATTATTTACTCATGACAACCAGAGTCACAAACAGGGAAGGGAGAGCCCACTGCAACCAGAGGATATATGTTTCCAATCTACAAAATCCACACTCTGGCCTCCAAATCCTTCGGTAACTGCTTTTCTATTCACGTCTATCTCCGGGGTGCATGTAAATAATGAAAGATAATCAATAAAAAAATTAATGTCTGTAGTAACACAAACTCTTTCAACAACAATAATAATAGTAATAGTAATGAAAGACAGCCTGTAAGTAGGGATCAAGCAAAGCAGTTTTTCGTTTTGTATCTTGATTGTGAAGGTGAAATCAAAATGTGATAAGCAGCCTTGACCTACGCCCACTCTAAACAGTCTCCGTGTCTGCTTTTCTTACCAAACCACAGTTGCTTAAGATATAACAAATGAGAGGACAGTCTCTCCCTCTATTTTTTTGGAGGGAAATAGAAAATCTTGGTTGGTCCTAAGACAACAAAACCTCAAACAAACAAAAAGTAAAAAACAAAACAAAACAAAACCCAAAAACTAAGACACTGTGAGAACAGATCTGTGGTGGAGGATCTCCAAGACGTCTCTGCATTCTCTCCCTAACTTCATGTCAATCTGTAATTATAAATGTATCTATCATGTGGTGCAAGCTTGGCTCTTGTCTCCATTCTGAGGGCTCACCACCTCTACCAGATTTTTCCTCTTCTTCCCAATGCCAGCTGGCTGTGGCAGAGATTCTTCTGGCTGAGCGCACAGATACAACACCCTAGAGCCTGTTTGTGTCTCAGCAAAGCAGATATTGAAAACCTATGAAAGGGGCAACTTGAGGGGATAAGGAACCCGAATCACATTGGTATTACCTGTCAGTTCCTCCCTACCACAGTTAAAGAGTAATACCTGCTGCCTATCAAACCCCCGAGTCCTTTGCGCACGCAGTCTCACTGAATCCTCTCTAGCCAGCACGGGGCTGGAAGGCTCACACTTCCATATATTCCACCACAGAGGGAGGCACTAGATCGTCCTCTTCAGAAACTGGGCATTCATTTCATCTCCATTCCCCACAAAAATATTCGAATAGCCAGACAGAAACTCAGAGAATTTACAAAGGAGATTTAAAAAAGTAAAAAGGCACCTTAAGTATTAAGATTTTTGTTTCACAAGTGCTGGACATTGGTCATGTATTACACAGAGAATATCTCACTTGAGATATTGTTGAGATTATTCCCCTTAATTTAGAAAACTGGTCATGCTATCATTATTTCCCCTCCCTTGACAGAGGAGGAAATAGTGGCATAAAAAGGCTAAGGACCTTGTCTAGACTGATAGAAGACCTGAGATTTGAACCCGAGAAGTCCCAACTCAAAGCTCCTACTTATAACAACTTTGCTACTCTGCCCATTACCAAAGACATCATGACACAATGAAAGTAACATCTCTTGGTACCATTAAGGTATTGTGTTCCTTGTTCAAGACCCAGAGTTTCAAATGATGGAACTCCAGAGTTTATTTCTCCATCTACTCATATGATAAGGAATGTTGTGGAATATTACTTTAACTATGTAAAGATGTGTTACATTTGTTTATGCTTCATTTCTTTAATGATGTAAAGATGTGTTGCTTTGCCTGCCTAAGGCACCTGGTTAGTCTAACAAAAAATTGAACGACCAATAGCTCGGCAGGAGAGGGATAGGCAGGGCTGGCGGGCAGAGAGAATAAGTAGGAGGAAAAAAAAATCTAGGCTTGAGAGAGGAGAGAGAAGAGAACAAGGGAGAAAGAAGGGGAGATGCCTGGGGCCAGCCAGCCAGACAAGGAGTAGGACACACAGAATGAAAGAAAGGTAAAAAGCCCAGAGGCAAACAGATAAAGAGAAACAGATTAAATTAAGTTTTAAGAGCTAGCTAAAAGTGAGCATAACATAAAGCCAAGCATTCATAATTAATAAGTTTCTGTGTCATGATTCGGGAGCTGGTTGGTGGCTCAAAAGAAAGTCTGCCACAAAGGAATGTTTCCAAAGAACAAAATCCCATGGTCAAGTTAAGTGTGAGAAAAATCCATTTTAATCGCGATATATTTAACATCAAGGTTAAAGATATTGTAAAAACAGTTCATCTTGGAAATGTAGTGCTCAGTTATGCATATGAATCTCCAAGGTAGAAGCACATACATTTCTCAAGCACATCTGACCCTGGGGACTTTTCACATTCTGAATGCTAATTTCTATCATGGAAAATGATAATTGGATATTGAAAAATGATAATTATTCAGCACCATTTTGATGCCTTTGTTCTGCTTTTGAATCTGCCCATCACACCTTCTGATTCATGGCCAACCCCTCTTCCCTTCATCATCCCGAGCTTTCTTGTCCCTATGTGTTCTCGTCTTCCTCCCTCTCAGAGAATACCTCTCCTTCACTGTCATCCACTTGGGCAAGAACAGCTTTGACGTCACCGCCTCAGGAAGGACCAAGTGTGCAGCCTGCTCCTGCCTGACACACTGCCAGATAGAAGATCTGTCCTCACAGTATGTCTTAGATTCGTTTGTTT
Organism: Peromyscus maniculatus bairdii; assembly: GCF_049852395.1. Lineage (NCBI taxonomy): Eukaryota > Metazoa > Chordata > Mammalia > Rodentia > Cricetidae > Peromyscus > Peromyscus maniculatus. The sequence goes on along the minus strand of NC_134854.1, from coordinate 19,761,397 downwards.
ATTGTTATTTTGCTATTTTTTTTTTACATTGTCTTGGGGCCTACTAAGATTTTGTTTTTTTCTCCCAGAAAAATCGACATTCTGGATTCTTCTAAAGAAACTTAAATGTCATTTTATTAATATTAATAGCACAAGGGTGCTGGACTGCATATTGGTAAAACAGCAGATTCTTACCTTAAGTGATGATAGACACACAAATACGTAAATATGAACTGTATTTATATCTGTGTTGGAAATTTGCACAGTAAGTTCGGCTTCTTCCCACAGATATTGAATAAATATTGAATAGATAACACAGAACATTTTGGGCAAGTAGATAAAATGATGGTTAAGGAAAATTTACCCAGTAGACCTGGGACTTAAACTTGGCCGTGTTTACTAAAAAGGATTGAGTGTTAATATATATGTTTTCTCATAGAGTACCAAAACAGAGACACTTGGGGTTGTCTCACATCTCATCAAGACAATTAAAAAGGAGAGTTTTTTACTTCACAATCTTCAGTTATGACAATCCCAGTAGGCTCGGCACCGATTTACTCTTTGCTTGATAATAAAAGTCCATCCTGTCATGTGAATAACCAACATTCTCTTACAAATTCAAACTCTAATTTGAGAGTGAGGGAAAAAAAGATAAAATTACTGACATCAATGTGGAAGATAAGAAAATGTGATTTATAAAACTAGAAACCTATAAATTCTGCGTGGGAAACAATTCTTACATAGGCTGAACATTGGAATACATAAAATTGAAATATTCTACTATTAATAAAAATAACTTATATCACATTTCCTGTTGGCTCCTAATATAACAGGTACAATGCAAGAAGTTGTAAGAAAATTCATTCAATTGCTTTGTGACCATGTTGCTAATTGTATTGTACCACGGAAGTAAAAATGAGAACTCTTGGGTTTTGCAATTATGACTTTGAGAAGAAATTGTCTTTAGTATAGCTTTCTTGGACTCAGAGACTTATCAAAGATATTCGTTTCTAACACACTGCCTGTGACGGTCCAGCTTAAGACACAGGCCCCTTCTTCCTCAAAGTGAGCTCGCTTTAATTAGACCCCATCTCTCCCCTTGGTGTTCTCGAAAGGCCTCACCAGTTTTGACTGACTGCATATGACTTGAGTAATGGAAAGTGTTTTAGGGGGTCATGCACAAAAATAACAAATGCTAATTCAGGCAGAAAGCAATGGAGTTTTCATATCTGTAGGCCCAGAAAACACACACACACACACACACACACACACACACACACACACACAACTGATGTTTTTCTATAATGTGAAAAAGGCATGGAACTCCCGTTCTACTTACTGTTTCTTGCCAATAGTATCTTAGTTTTACCTATTATTTAAACAAATCCTTTTATATTTTCCTAGTACAAAAATCAAAACATAGCTCATTCCTTAATTTCCCAATAAAACGTTACTTAGAAAAACTCACTGATAGAGATCAGTTCTGGCTTACTCTACTCTAGGCTTGCCAGATAAAACACAGGGAACCCAGCTAAGTAAGTTTCAGATTAAAAAAAAAAAAAGCCATTTTTGGCATCACTGTGTCTCAAATATTACATGAGACACACTTACCCTAACGAATAATTCATTGTTTATCTGAAATTTAGATTTAACTAGGCATGTCAAATTTTGATTTGCTAAACCTGGTGAACATGCTTACCTCCTTTGTTGCTTTTATTTCTGTAAGTGATAAGAAATTCCACAAAGGAGCACTCTTTGTTACATAAAAATCAGGGCGTGAGGAAAGAAGCTTCCCATACGGACAATATTGAAGGAGATGTGATGCTAGCGAGTTCTGGGAATCAACAGAGCAGGAGTCTCTGGCCATTTGTAATTGGGCCAGGAAAGAATAGAACTCTGGGAAACAAAGACACTGCTTCAAACTATCAGGCTGTAGTCACTGATAAAAGTTTAGCACCTTCGCTGTAATCTGAATTAGCGTGCCTGGGAAAACTAGCATGTAATTTGGCAAGATCTAAGGCAATTACTTAAAGAGGGGAGCAGGTGTAATTGAGCATGCCGCCTTGTCACCCTGTCATTGCCAGAGCAGGTGAATTTGCCACCAGCACTGAGGAAATGTGGCGACACCAAAAGCATTTGTGGGAAGCCGGGTTGGTGAGGAGAGAAAGGAAACCAGCACACGAAGGATCCAAATCTGCATCCCTGGCTCAATTAATATTAGACAGACTCCAACCAAGGCTGAAAAGTAAGTACCACTTGGCCTAACATGCCTGTTCGAATTAAACCAGGACATGTTATGTACTTAGAGGAGTAGTCAAGATACTTAAAAAAAAAAAAAAAAAAAAAAAAAAAATAGATGTAACATTCTTGGCAGTTTGAATGTAGTTGTTTATCGGGTCTTAAAGTCTACAACCCCGTCCCCATATTTTTGTTTTTCAGTGTTTCGGGTTTCTTATCTTCATGTTCTTTACACAGCATTCATGAAATGTGGCTGTTTGGTAGGGCTGCTGCATTTCTTTTGCTTAATTTCCTTTTTGGTCATTTCTTAGCATGAAGAGCAAACAATCTCAACAAGCCCTGAAAAGATTTACCTACCCTTCAAGATGGAAGCCTTTCTACTCCACTAACTTGCTAAGTTCAAAAGGAATGAACTGCCAACCTCCACTGAAAAAATTGACCTGTACTTAAAGATAGAAGTCTTTACTCCGTTGACTTGCTAAGTTCAAAAGGCACGAACCTTCAGGCTCCCAGTTAGTAAACTCTGAACTTAAGCAAGCTAGAGATGGCTCCTCTGCTAGCAATAGAAGAATCAAACACTTGCCCTGAATTAATATACGCATTATATACCTCAAGGGGAATCAAACGACCAGTTTTTTGTTTTTTTTTCAGTTTACCTTAACTCTACTCTTTAAAAGAAAAAAAAAAAAAAAGCTTTTTGTCAGGAATACAGCCCTAAAATGGATCCAATATAAGACCGAAGCTTTCATTGGTGGGTGGTTCACTGAATTCCAATGTGAGGGTCAGTTTTGGTCAACTCTTTACCCCTGAATAACCTGAGTCTTTAAACAATTTACAGCTCCTTATACGGGGTCCTGCACAGAAGGCTTTTCCTTTTTCCTCCAAACCTATTCTAATTCAAATCCTTCCCTGAAAAAGCGTGAAAAGGACCCCCAGGCAATGGTGAAGAGTTTTTCTCCCCTTTCAAGACAGCAGGCATTTGCTTGGGTTTCAGGGAAGCACCTGTATTAATTGTATTTCCTGCTCATGTGTTGCTTTTGTTTGCAATAAAAGAACTCATCTCAGGTGAGTTAACCTTGCTTTTTAGAGAGGGCACCTGCAGTCATCCTGGTGTGGATTGTAAATCAAAACACGTTGAGCCTTTAAAGAGAGAAATAAAGAGGCGCTGACAAGCGCCGTGTCAGCAGGATTAGGCGACTTTCTCACCACTTGTAGTATGGGGACACAGAACGATTGAGTCCCATTCAATTACAGAGGGGAGAAAGAGTCCCAGAAATTCCATGGATGGGAGGGGCTTGCCTTCTTCTATGAGCCTGGCAAATGCATGTGTGGGGAGCTCCGTGGCGAGGTGTGAAGAGACATCTCTCACCTCAGCCTCAGGCTTCTATAATTGACCAAGATTTTTCAGCTTGTGATTTGATCCAGCCAAACCCTGTTAGAGGCACTTGCCCCCAACTGAGACCAAGGCTGAAGTGAATAAGAATTAGGTGACTCACTGGTATGTACAATACATGCATTCACATCTATTAGGATAAATGACACGTCGTTCACTTTAAGCACAGGCAGCTGGAGATTGTCATATTCTGAAAATGACAACTGTTATTTATTTATTGAGAATATTTATACAGGTTCTTCCTGGGCACAGAGAATGCATTTTTCAGCAGCACTATGACACCGCGCTGTCACGTGTCTCGAACGGAACACAGAAAACCATTAGCTCTAGCAGAGACAAAGCACATGGACTCAGGGCAGCAATCTGTTAGAGCAAGGATTTAGAAGGTTGAATGTGGCAGGTTCTTAAGTGAGGCCCAAGTCATTATCTTAACAGGGTTTCAAACTACTCTAAGAGAGAAAGAATTGTTTTTCCGTAGTGTGATTATATTAACTGCTAGAAGACTGGTTTGGAGAGACTGATTAATTTGGTCAGAAGGCTACACCACTCAGGAGGCATGAGGTCAGCCGGTGAAGGTGGATGGAGCAAAGCAGTTAGACGAACAACAGTTCCCGCTACTGCTTTCCACACTCCAAAGCTCTGACTTCTAGGAAAGCCTCTTTCCCGTGCTCTGCTCCAGTTCCCACCCTATTAAAGAGGCAGAGATAGCCACGGAGTCCCTCTCCACTTAGAATAGTCACCTCCTGCCCATGTCCCAGATCTGCTGAGGCTTTCCAGAGGGTGACCTTGGAATATGCATTTTACCAATTTTCCTTTTTTGTTTGTTTGTTTGTTTTTGTTTCACCCAGAGGAAGGAAGGGATGGAGGATAGTACCTAGAAGGACAGTTTATGTAAATTAATACATTCTAAGCTTCATATAAGTCCCCGTTGACACCGCCCTTAAACATATACATGGCAACTCAAACTCTAACATAGATTGTCTATGCTTCACTCCTATTTCTTAGGGTGTCCTTGTCTTTTCTAATTATAAGTGTGAAGGACTAAACCTAAATCTTTCCAGAAAATTCTTGAAATATCTATCCACTTTAGAAAATTCATTTAAGCAGATGATATTTCTTATAGTCACCTGGAACTAATTTCAGGACGTTGGCATATTCCCCAAGCACAGGGATGAAAGCCACTGTTAGTACCGTATGGAGATGGAGCTGCCTCCTTTTGCTATGGCAAGCTGGAGGATAAATCTCAGAAATGGATTATTGTCCCTTGAAAATGGGGTTTTTAACATAAGTATCTAAATTTTAGGCTGTAATTTTATTGTGAAAGCCTAAAGAAATCCATTGTCAAAGTAATGGATTTTCTTTTTTGGCATTAAAATACTTTATTATTAAAATTAAAACTAATTAGAAAAAAGTAATTGTATAAATAATGTAAATAATTCTAACTGCCCAAAGATAATTGCTGTCAATAACTTGGTACATAGATATTCAAATCTATATAAGAAAACAAGGAGGCTTTTTTTGTTTGTTTGTATTTTTGTGTTTTTTTAAGGTAGAACTGGGATTTTTGCCACTTAAATTGCTTTGTACTTTTCCATGTTAAAAACGTATTATAACTAATTTTTAGAGCAATAAATCTACTTGAGCAGGGCATTTAAAGATGTTGCATTCTTTTGTTGTGTGAATGAGAAATAAGGTATTTAATATCCCACTTTTGATTATTAGATTATTTCCATTTTTCTATTACAATCAACAAGATGATGTTGTCGAAAGAATTTGCTCAGTGGATAGTATTTGTTGTGTGCGTGTGAGGCAAATTCATATAAGAGCAGTAACCTAAAATTTGGGATTAGAAATAGGCTATAAGAATGAGGCTGGGGTGTGGCTCAGTTCTAAAGTGCTCTAGGAAGCACGCAGGAAGGCCTATGTCCAATCCCAGGACAGCTCAGGAGTGGCTTTGCAAACACTCATTGGGATCTTAGACCAAGCAGGGAAGGAGACAGACTAAGAACTTTTCCCTTTTCCCTCTGTTTTCTCATCTCCCAAGAACTCCTCCCCACTTTGGTCCCCATTGCTCATACTGGGAGGATTCTGGGAGTATGACAACCCAACATCTTCACTGATAGATGGATAGATAGATAGATAGATAGATAGATAGATAGATAGATAGATAGATAGATAGATAGATGATGGATAGATAGAGATAGATGGATGGATAGATAGATAGATGATAGATAGATAGATAGATAGATGGATAGATAGATAGATGGATGGATAGATAGATAGATGATAGATAGATAGATAGATAGATAGATAGATAGATAGATAGATAGATGATAGATAGATAGATAGATAGATAGATAGATAGATAGATAATCTCGAAGCCCCTGTTTTTAGTTACATTTCTAAGCTCAGAAGCTCATCTTTATCAGCATGTTGAAATGGGGTGTGCACAGATGATTGTCTCTCAGAGGCTCACAAGTAAAATTTTACAAATGATTTTAATGAAGTTTAAATTTCATGGTCTTGGCTGGGTGGTGGTGGCACACACTTTTGATCCCAGCACTTGGGAGGCAGAGCCAGGGAGATCTCTGTGTGTCTGAGGCCAGTTTGGTCTACAGAGTGAAATCCAGGACAGGCACCAAAACTACACAGAAAAACCCTGTCTCGAAAAATTAAAAAAAAATTTTTTTCATCGTCTTTTACTTAGATGTCTGCTTTCCAAATCTGTGGGATTCTTTTTTTTTCAATTTATAAACACATGTAAGCACAAAGAAACAAATTTCTGAAGGTGTTTTGAAGTCTTCAGTGGGGTTTGGGAGGATGGCTCAGTCGAAAGGCACTTATAGGCAAGTGTGGCTCTCCCCAGGACACATCCATAGGCTGGAAGGAGAGAGTCCACTCCGCCAAGGTGTCCCCTGACTCCACTGCCCAAATGTGGAGGCCGTAGCGCAGCTTTGGGAGTGGTTGGTTCTCCTTTCTTTGTGGGTCCTAGGGATCCAACTCTTGTTGGCTTGCCAATCAAACACTTCCACCCACTGAAATCACACATAACATACACAAATATTTTAAAAAGTTAAAATGTTTCAATAAGTATGGATTTACCTTCATTGTCCTGATCTACACATTCACGGAGGGGGCACCATTTTTAGTACATTTATGAATGTACTAAAAAGCGAAAAGAAATTTCAGAAAAGCAAATGGGTTGTGAAACTAAAAGCAGAATCCAAGTATGAAGTCAGCAGCAAATTTACACAGAAAAGCAACATGCACAGAGCATTTGCAAAGTACAGCAAGAGCCGCAGGAGATGAGGAAGACGTTTGCCCGTGATATCGTCTCCACAAGATGTGGTTAAGGACTGCGTTTCAGGTCAGACTGTATATAAGACCAGGCTCTGCAACACACCCTGAAATACATCACTCACAGGGAAACTTAATAGACATTTCCCCACATTTAAAAAGAAGAATTCTAAAAAAATTACCTGGAATTCCTAATAATACATTCCGGTGTGGAAAGAAACTTCAAGTGAGGAAAAATTGTCTTATTTCATCTTATTTCAGTCAATGTTGTTCAAAACAACCAGCTAGATTTCTCTCTCTCTCTCTCTCTCTCTCTCTCTCTCTCTCTCTCTCTCTCTCTCTCTCTCTCTCTCTCTCTCTCTCTTCTCTCTCTCTGAAAAATATAAAACCATTGTCACAGGAAGAATCAGTCAAAGACTTGTGACTGTTGTCTCGAAAAGAGGCAGATATGGTTTTGTTTTTTATGGTTTTTCGAGACAGGGTTTCTCTGTGTAGCTTTGTGCCTTTCCTAGAACTCACTTGGTAGCCCAGGCTGGCCTCGAACTCACAGAGATCTGCCTGGCTCTGCCTCCCGAGTGCTGGGATTAAAGGCATGCGCCACCACCACCCGGCACAGATGTTTTTAAAACTTAATTTTACTATCTCGCGCGCGCGTGTGAATGTGCATACCACAGCCCAAATTGGAGGCCATAGCCAGGAGGTGGTGGCGCATGCCTTCAATCCCAGCACCCAAATTGGAGGCCATATAACAACTTTGGAAGTGGTTGGTTCTCTCCTTCCTTTTTCTGTGTGGGTTCTGGGGATCCAGCTGTGGTCGGCAGACTTGTCCAGAAGGCCCTTTGACCCACCGAGCCATCCCGCCATCTGAGGAGCTAATTTTAAAAGGTCATGTTATTCTTTCTTAGGTCTTAGGATATTTAAAGATTTGTCCGCTTTTAAAAATGCACTTTACATTGCAAAATATATTTGTGTGCTTAGTTTTAATAATCATAAAATTTCTATTTTTTTTTTTCTGTTAAAAGAAGGTGTCTCCTATCTTGTCTGCCCTTCGGACCTTGTGTAACTTGGAGTCCAGCCTGGGTTCTCCAGACCTATGGAGCTCACTTACATCACCATGCATTTGCATCGGGAAGGTGTTTGCTGCCCACACAAGAGGAGTGCGTCTTGTTGAGGAACAAGGAAGGTGAAAGCCTTGGAGGGATGGAGTGGGGGAGGATTTGCAGGGAAACACTCTGGTAGAACATGGCTCTCACGGGGCGTGAGGACTTGGAAAACTCTTTGTAAACGGTAAAGTAACTTTCTCACACAGCAGGTTAGGTCCTTAAGTGCTGCTGAAATGTATCACAAAGGTGGCGGATGAAGGATGGATTGCTAGGAACGGCTTGCTGTAAAACCCAAAGAGCAGTAGTTGATCTGATAACCGGAGGATTCTTAATAGCTGAACACAAATAAACCACTTGTAAATGCCCCTGGGCTGGCCTGCGCACAACCCTTTTCACATGGCAGTAATATATGGCCAGTAATTACCATAATGAGCCTCCAGAAGGCATCTATTTGTTAGCTGGGAAGAGCTCGCATCTGGCTTTTAGGTGTGAAGCTAGCAGAGGCAAATGACAAGGCCCATTTGAATATACATTTCCTCTGGGCAACTACTTATTTGAACAGCTGCTTATGAGGCCACACAGCAGCACTAAGAGTCAGTCCAATTCAGGAGGCTGTGTGCATCTTGATTTCTATTTTTTTTCTTTGAAGTACAGGACCAGCCTATTTTCTCCCCGGGTAATAATTTCTCCAAATTAAAAGTGGTTACCCGACTTCAAACCTGTGACAAGTCTATTGTGTTGACCTCTACAGCTGGGAGAAGGTGGAGGTTGCCAGGGAAATGGCTTCCAAGTGAAATGCAGAACAACACTCAGGAGTCACGTGCCAAATTGTTTGGTTTTAGATTAAGTTTCATAGGAAAATGATCCGGAGCGCTCTCTCCCTCTCTCTTTATTTTTTTGTCTTTGTCAAAACAAAGACTATATAACAAAGGCAACATTTTGAGCCATCTGCTGAAAATACAAAAATATTTTCATCAAAATAACAAATTGGTGGTTTGTTGTGTCAGCTTGTATTTAATAACTCCAATGATAAGCACTTCACAGATATTAGGTGGAGGACATTTGCCACCTGGAGAAAAGGAAGGCATCCAGTTACATAAGAAATAAGCTTAAAACTGACAGGAGCTGCTGGGACAGGGGAACCGGGAATGTCTGGAGGGGGAAGTAGCCCAGAAATAGGCAGAAGGGGAGTCTTTGAATCTCTGCAGTCCCACAGGAATCAGAAATCAAGTGCCCTTTCCTACCTCCACACAGACGGCCACGGTGCTCATCTTCCCATGGCCTCTGCTTTGTGTAGGGAAAGCTATTTGAAATGCTGCATACATTTTTAAGTGATCAGAAGTGTATGTGAAAGAATGTCTCTGAAAGCACTCAGGAGCTTAAAACAAAGGTCACAGGTATTTCTTATTGACCTAAAGTTTACTTGAGATAAAGAGATTTCCAGGGTGCTTGAGAGAGGTATATTAGAGGTTTGCCTTGACATTCATGGATCACTGAGCAGTTCCAAATGCCTCTAAGCAGATTACCAGGGGCTTGTGTTTTCTGAAGTTTCCTGATCTCTCCTTTTACCCAGGGGTCAAACTGTAGGCATTGCAGATATTAGCAAGAAACAAGATAACTGAGCTGGCGAATAAAATCCAGGTCAGGAATGGAGAGTCATTCCACAGGTTCATCAGTTTGCAACTCTCTTTTGGACTTCTACACTTTATTTTATTTGGGGGTATAATAGAGAACTTTAAAGTTATTCATAAATCACACACACATACTTTATATATGTCACACAGTGAAAGGATCTAAGAGTATAAAATTGTGTATAGTAAAATGTCTCCTCAACCCTGGGTACAATTGGCCCAGTTATCTCCTGTCCACTAATTCTAAATAATTACTCATTATTCTTACATGTTCTTCCCAAATTTGTCTTTGTAGATCTAAGTAAATAAATATGTATACATTGTTCTTGCCCGTTGATGTAAATGTCAATATACCCTGCATTTGATTCCATATTGTTGTTCTACTTGTCATGTACACACTATGTGATTTCCACATTCATTTCTATAGTTGCATACTTTCTCATTATTTGATTAGATAGGGGGTTATTGGATCCAAACTGCAACATCTTTAAGTCTTGATTTTAAAAACATCTTTTAAAAAGGAAATGGTGCCAGAAACTGCATTTTTATTTGTATTAGAGTCTGACTTAAATTTTTATTTGTCTATGACCTTGATTGCTAAGACTCTGGGAAATAAAATGCAATTTTTTTTGAAACAATAACCAAATTTGTGAGTTAGGACAGAATGCATGGAATGGTATCACATGGTCTACTAAGACCCTTGAAGATGTGTTTTGTGCTTAAGAGGTTTCTTGTCTTGGGTTAGCCATATTCTGTGAGGTGTTTGTGATGCCCACCTTATTTTCTTTAAATGTCACAGAAATATCCAGACTTAACTTGGATTCTCCCCCTACGTGAGAACAGCTGCCATACAAGCTTTGTCTCAGACCACAGAACTAGTGTTCCTTTAAGGCCCTGCTACCTCTCTGATCCTACTTTTACATTTAATTAAGGTAATCCTTCAATCTACATCCTCCTCCAACTCCATTCTCCTTTCTTTCTAAGCTGTTACCCATGTTCCACCTGAAGCTGGGGATCATATTGCAGTTTGGGTCCTAAGCTCATTAAAGAAGAATGCATCTGGCCTTTCTCCGGGAGGAAAATGGGCTTTCAAGTTCTAATTGGAAAGATCTGAGGAGAGAGGAGAGCGCCAGCGTCTTTTGACCAATGAGTCTACATGTTCACTATGTGGAAGACACAGGGGCTATGATCTTGGTTGCAGTGGTTCGTCTATTAAATAAAATTTGATTCAAAACAGTTAACTTCCATTTGGGCCTGGGCAAAAATTATGTAGGTATGTGCAGCCTCTTACCAAGACCAGTACAGTTTTTCTCTTTAACAAAATGGTAAGGTGTTGTTGGATGATAACCCTGGAGTACTAGAGGAGTTAAAAGAGAAGTTCAGTCGAGGGTGAGAGGAGAAGAAAATTAGAGGAGAAATGAGAAAATATCACAGAGGTGAGGAGGGAGGAAAAGAGTGAGGAAGGGAGGAAGAGAAGCTGGGGGGGTGGGGGGGAGGAATCCCAGAGCGAAGGTTGCTGCATTCTCGCTGCCTGTGAGGATGGATGATTTAGGATTTCACAGAGCCAGAGAGCCAAAGCACAAGCATTTGCTTGGCTCAAAGGAAAATGCTGGTGAATAGTCATATTCTCTTTGTCATTTTCCTAGGCAAAGGTCTGAAGTGACCCAAAGCCCTTCTAGTTCAGAGGTGGAAGGGAGGGTAGACCAGCAGAAATCAAAGCAGCAACAATATGAAGCACAGAGGATAAAGAACGGTGCTGGGTTAGTTAGTGTCTTTTTCCACGTCTGTGCTGTCTCCCAACACTCTGTCTTCCATGCCTGTGTCCATCTGCTACTTACCTAACTCTCGGGGACACTCAATAAATATTTCCTGATGGCAGTGACAGCAGGCTGTATTATTCCAACACTTGGGTTTGCACCTGTCATTAAAATGTCACTGGTAGAATTATTTTAAGTAGCAAGTTATCTTTCTAAAAATACTTCCTTTCCTAAGCCTGTTTCAAAATAGCTCATTTTCTGCTCTCTCAAGACTTTAAAGGAGAATGAGAGGACCAGCAGACCCCCTCCCTGCCCTGCTGACCCAAGCCCACCCTGGGGTCAATGCTCTGACCTGCCTTGATGTATCTGCCAGGGAATAGGATCCAGATTCTCTTCTTGGTGGGCCCTGGCTCTGCGTGTTTACTTCCACCTGTTGAGAACATACTTCCACGAAAGTACTGAGCCAAACACACAGATCCCTTCAGAACTACCCAGAAAAGGATTTATTTCCTTAAGAACATCTTAGCTAATGTAAATGTCAGCTATTCAACAGTGATTACTTGGGAATTTCCAGGTCACATAGCAACAGAGAAGTCTGCTGCTGCTGGATTCATTTAGACAAAAACCAGGAATCAGACATTTTGGGGAATAGCAGAGTGTCGCAAAAAACTACTTTGTGTTGAAGGAACTTACAGTATTAATGCTTACATACTTTTAAATGCCGTTTCTGATTTTGTTTTAGTCTGACATATAAGCGGTCTTTCTGTTAATGCTATGGATAGTGAATATATAAAAGCTATCAGCAGTTTTGAAATGATAACCTCTGAAGAAGCAACAGATATTTTTTAAAAGTGAGATAATACAGAATCACGCACACGCACAGAGAGAGAGAGAGAGAGAGAGAGAGAGAGAGAGAGAAGAGAGAGAAGAGAGAGAAGAGAAGAGAAGAGAAGAGAAGAGAAGAGAAGAGAAGAGAAGAGAAGAGAAGAGAAGAGAAGAGAAGAGAAGAGAAGAGAAGAGAGAAGAGAGAGAAAGAGAAGAGATGGCAAAATCTAGGAAATATTGGCGGCATGGGCAGAAGTTGAGGAGAGGATGTTTTGTACAACGATGTACATTTAGAGTGAGAAGAATGCTGAAAGCTGGCGGCTGGGGGATGACTCAACTGGTAAATGTTCGCTACCCCAGCCTGAGTTCAGATCCACAGAACTTCCGTAAGGAGCTGGGCATGGTGACCTGTACCTATAACTGCAGTTACAGCTTAAACACTACAATCAAACAGGGAGGAGGTGTGTGGAGAGAGATGGGTGAATCTCCAAAGCTCGCTGGATGGCCAGACTAGCCTAATTAGCCTAATTAGATTATTAGGCTAGCCCAATCATTAGCTTCAGGTTGAGTAAGAGAGATGCTGTCTCAGAAATAGAGATCTTTTGAGAAAAGATACCTGATATCTACTCCTTCTGGTCTCTACATGCCCAAACCCACATCCATCCACACAGACCCCCAAAATACACACACACACACACACACACACACACACACACACACACACACACACACACCTGTGGGGGGTCTACACCTGTGTGTGTGTGTGTGTGTGTGTGTGTGTGTGTGTGTGTGTGTGTGTTGCTTATATCCTTCTGTGTTATTTGAATAAGAATGGCTCTCATTGCCTCATGTATTTAAATGCTTGGTCACCAGGGAGTGAAACCTTTTGAAAAAATTAGGATTAGGAGGCAAGGCCTTGTTGGAGGAAGTGTGTCACTGGAAGTTACCTTTGAGGTTTTAAAGGCCTGAGCCAGGCCCGGTTTCTCTCTCTGCTGAGGGATCAGGCTGGAGCTCCTGCTCCTTCTTCAGCACCACGCCTACCTGCCGCCACGCCCCCTGCCATCACAAGAATGGACCAAGCCTCTGAAACTGTAAACAAGCCCCCATTAAGTGCTTTCCTTTATAAGAGATGCCTTGGTCACGGTGTCTCTTCACAGGGATGGAACAGTGACTAAGACACCTCCCCCAGGTGCACATAGCCACACTAACAAGCACATGCATCCTCCCCTCAGCAGCCAACAAAGGCTGCTGAAAGTGGTATAGGAGAGGAGGATCCAAATTCCCTAGAATGGCTTTAACACACATATGTCTTAGAGGCAGGCAAGCAAGCTATTGTTAATTAAACACATACTCCATTTATTGTCCCCTCAAACCATCTAACAGAAAAGGAATCTACAACTCAACAAAGTTGAATGAGGTGTCCACACCAACTGGGATTTCACCTTGCTCTGCCTGCTCCAAAGTTCACCATGCCATATATTATTCACAGTTTATTGTGAAATATTATTTAAAGCAACAGCTGTGTCATTTTGTCATATGAGTGAGTGCTCTAGTTCTTGATTCTAAGTTCTAGCTTCAGTTTCAGACGAAGTCCGTAGTCACATGCCATCAGGGGGTCTGTAGCATTCTTCTGGGATCTCCCCTATTCTTCTGTAAACTGGAGTTTGCAGAATTGCCCTCTGGATGGAGCAAGTTTAGAGAAAGCAGTGAAAGAAATAGAAGGCAGAAAGAAAGCCAGGGATTTGTCTGCAGCCAACCCTCAACACACATCCCAGATAAGTTTTCTGGGTTGTTTATGAAATCTAGAATAGAAGATATAGCTATATGGTCAGGGTGGACCACGGACAACAGAGATGGGCAAGGTAGGGGCCACCAGCTTCTCTACCAGAGGCCACTAATAGGTTGTCCACAGTTGGCTGTGTATTTTCTTATTGAGTCCACACACACACACACACACACACACACACACACACACACACACACACACTATATTTGTTTAAATAATTGTCAATGTTTAAAATTTATTTAATAATTATAGAAGAGGTCATGAATCTGAAAAGCAGTCTGAGAAAGAGTGGAGGGGATAAAGGGTGGTAGAAATGATATAAATATTCTATATTCATATATGAAATCCCTCAAATAAAAATTTCATAAGAAAAATTTATTTAACAACTATCTAGTGGGTATATGTCTAGCACTTTTTTGGGAACCTAGGATCATCAAGGAATCAAGCACAGTTCCTCTTAGGAACTTACACTCTTAGCCAGGAGAGACAAATAGTAGATTTAGAAATGAGATTTAGAAAGGTTCAATGAAGGGTCATCCACAGCTAGTAAGAAGGCAAAGAACTCAGTGGAGAAAGGTGGCTTGAGAGGACATTGAGGTGGTATGTCCAGGTAAATCTGAAGGGTTGAGGCCCAAGACACCAAGCCTGACTACTGGGTCCTCATTCTAGCATGCAGGTACATATTTATTGGGCCACTGAGAATACTGTGCCTAAATTTTTTAACCTGACAATTCACTTGTGATGTACCTCTATGTGTAGAGTGGGCAGGAAGTTACAAATAAGCCAATACTTCGAAGATGTGGTTGGGTCTGGTAGGATCTGGATAAGAAATCACCTGAGATTTCAAAAATATACCCTTGCCCTGAGAGTCTATGCTCATTGTTTTTAAAGCAAGAGAAAAAGGAAGTGCAGTCGAAGTGAATGATCAGACACAAACCTGACTGCTGGAGTGGTAGTGAGCGGTGGAAGAAGACAGAGCAGCCATTCAGGCCCTTCCCGCTGTTTAACACATTACCACCTGTTCTTGGAAAAGGAAGATGGTCACAACACTTTGGGCGCCTACCAAACCTGCCTTCCTGAGAAAATAGCATCTTTCTCACGTGTTTACCCCAAATAGTGGCTGGGTTTTGTGTGTCTGTGCACAGACCCTTGTTTTCTCCATTTGTTTTTACTTTGCTTTGTACTCCTGACTTCCTTGGGAACTGATATCTTGGCTAATTGGTAACTGGTTCCTATAGCAACTGTCACCATGTGAAATCTCTCCTAGTATCATTCCTCCCCCAACAACATCTAGATGTTGTTTCTTAATCTGTCCATTATTTTACCTTGGATGGATATATTACTCATTCATTATACTTACTTTTCTCAAATTTAATGGACATTCTTAGTCACTGGATTGGCTTTTTAATATAGAGAGGCCCCAGACCCACCCAGGCACCATTGCTTTTGTATTAGTAGATACATATGAATCACAGCCCTTAAAAGTAAAATTTTAAAAGGACTAACATCTTTATATTGATTTTACCATTTTAATTTTGTTTACGAACAGTTTGTTATAGGACAGATGGAATTTAAAAACCAGCACACACGTATCTATGCACCTGCCTTAGCAAAGAGGTAAACCCACACGAACACATGCATAAGAAAGCCGCTACACCCTTGCTATGCTCTAATGAAGCCACCTAAAGGTTTATATTTGCCATCAGCAGAAGCGGGAACTGTGGCAAAGCCCTCTAACGATCACCCCACTGTTCTTCCTGTGGCTACTATGACACAAGGGCAGAATGAGACGTTGGCACTGACATGGCTCTGGCTTCCGTATACCCCTGGTTTGCCTGGAACAAGTCTATCAAGACGGAATGTGAGAACACATTGACATTCGTTCTCAGTTTCTCAGCTTCCATAGGTTGGCACCCTCAAATGTCCCCAAAGTTCTCTCATGCTGCATTATGGACTAATAGTCACATATTTTGCACCTGCGCCTATTGACTACGTCTTATTAGTGAAAGTTGTTATGTTTTGTAAGTATCTTAGCATTTGCACTTGATTTCATTCCACATACACCAGAGGGCCATCTACTATGATGATATAATAAGACTTTCGAGTCAAGTAGCTAAAAATTAAATCTAGCGTTGACACTATGAAACCCTGGGCAACTTACCTCCTTGTAGGTAAAATGTGGATAGTAGTGGTACTTTTCTTATGGAATTATGAGCAAATAAGTTAACACATATAAATCACGTGTAATTGATGAACTAATTTGTCTTAACAACCTCTCAAGCTGTGTTTTTCATGCTACATTTCTAACATACTCAAATTAGCCCAGTGCAGAAGGTCATCAGTTCCTTCTGTTTAACTCTCCTCTGCTCTCAGTTCTACATTATCATTCCTGAAGCACAGAAGCCAGATTCAAATGAACCCTGAAGTCGTCATCTATTTTTCTAAAATAAACACATTCCAAGGAAAGTCACTGGTGGAAAGCAACAGTAAAATCATGTGGGAACTTTGAGTAAACTCATATAGATTACCAGAGCAGTCTATTGATAAAAAAAAAAGTTCCTGTTCCCCCACTGAGCCCAGGAGTCCCCCCACAAAGGCTACCACGACTGCAGAGACACTGGCTATAGTTCATTTGAATTGAGACTACTTCCAAATAGGGTTAACTCTTTTCAGAATCTATTTCTAAGACTTTTGGCCAGTTGAATTGATTTGCATCTATAAGATCCTTTTTTTCTTTTCTTTCTTAAAGTATGTTTTAATTGAAATGGAATTGTATCACTTCACATCCCTTTCCCGCCTCCAGCCCCTCCCTGCTACCTTCCTTTGAACTCCTCCCAAGCCATGCCCACTCTCAAGTTGACAGCTTCTTTTTTTTAACTGATTAATGTTGTTTTATACTATGTATGTGTATGCACAAATAAACACACGTGCGCACGCGCGCGCGCGCGCGCACACACACACACACACAATCTGCTGAGTCCATTTTTATTGTTTATGTGTATGATATTTCAAAGCGGACCACTCTGTATTGGACAGCCAGTAATGAATCCCATCCCTGGGGAGACTAGTTCTCTGTCTCGCAGCAGTTAGTTGCCTGTAGTTCTTTGCCTAGGTGTGAGACCCTGTGAAATTCCATCCTTCCACGTTAGTCCATTGATGTTACCATTGTTTCAGTCTTTTTATGGAGCCATTTCCTGGAGCGACCGTTTCATAGCAGATGTCCTGATATTCTTTTGGCTCTTATCCTCTTCCTATCCCTTTTTCTTCAATGTTCTCTGAGCTGCAGATGAAGCAGCTTTGATGTAAATCGGGGCTGGGATCTCCATGATCTGTTGATCTCTGTATTGCATCCAATTATGGTTTTCTGTGATGGTCTCCATTTTCTATAAAGAGAGGCTTCTTTGATGAGGGTGCTAGCTACACTTATCTGTGGGTAGAAGGATAAAATTTAGAATGTGGTGAGAAATTATGCTGGTCTAACAAAGTAGTAGTAGTAGATTCTTTTCTAATTCACTAGCCTAGGAAGCTGGGTAGGTTTTCAGTACCATATATGACTTCCCTCTTGTTGAGTGGGACTTGAGTCCAATTGGACAGCTGTTGGTAGCTACGAACAGGTGAGGGCCACTTATTGCTCTTTTATAAACACCTTGTCTTATTGGTAAATTTTGTGGTAATTTAGGTGTTACAACTGGGTAGTGGCGCCCAATGTGTTGGCAAGAGTTACCACCTAAAACCTGAGAAAAAAGATTCTAAAAACAGTTCCTAGTTGTTTCTCTCAAGCTAGTGGCAGCCTGCGTGTTTGAGTTATTGGCAGGTTCCTGGCGTGTGTGCTTGACCTGCAGTATGGCGGGAATGAGGCATCTGCAAGTGGCACATTAAGCTGTGTGGTGGATTTAGCCTTTGCTAGTACAAAACAAAAAGAGGTTTCTGGGCTACACGCTGCTTTGATAAGAAGCATAGACCCACTATTTCTGAGAATTGATGGCTCCCAGAGCTGGCGGAAAACGTACCACCGCCATGTTGGGAAGCTGAAGTGGGTGGAGTCAGCAGGCTTAAAAGCTGCAGTTTAAAGCAATAGGCTCAAGGAAATATAAAACATAAGCCACATAAAGATGGCTACCACACAGAGAATCTGGATTATGTTCTCTTTGATATTCGTAACTGAAGAAAAACATTTGATTACAAAAGCTGTTGAGTTATGCCAAAATGTATATTTTAAAGGTACCTTGACTTCAAAAAAATAAAAAATAAAAAAAGGTACCTTGACTTCAAAATTTGGCTATTAGGATATGTTGCTTTGGAAAGGAGGCTCTGCTTTTGTTTCCACAGAAAGCCAGAGGCTATGGATTTGTTCCAGATTAGGATACATCAGGTTTGACCAGCCAAGACCCCCTGAAAGATCTCCGATGACACCATGGCCCAGATGATCCAACATCCAGAATTGTTTCAAGGCAACTGGTTCACACAATACAGCCTCACGGACTACTCCATGATCCTAAAATTTTCTTCCCCATAAGATACAGCACCCCCCTCCAGCAGGAAGTAGTAAGAGAAGCTATGCCCAAATTCCCAAATATACCAAGCTGGCTTTGGAGATGTGTAAAAGTTAAAACCTTCCTTTTTAAAAAAAGAAAAGGGGAAGTGCTGTGGGATGGTCTGTATGTCAAATTGCTCTGATTGGTCAATAAATAAAACACTGATTGGCCAGTGGCCAGGCAGGAAGTAGGTGGGACAAGGAGAGAGGAGAATTCTGGGAAGCAGAAGGCTGAGGCAGAGAGACACTGCCAGCCGCCACCATGACCAGGAGCATGTGAAGATGCCGGTAAGCCACCAGCCACATGGCAAGGTATAGATGTATGGAAATGGATTAATTTAAGATATAAGAAGAGTTAGCAAGAAGCCTGCCACAGCCATACAGTTTGTAAGCAATATAAGTCTCTGTGTTTACTTGATTGGGTCTGAGCTGCTGTGGGACTGGAGGGTGACAAAGATTTGTCCTGACTGTGGGCAAAGCAGGAAAACTCTAGCTACAGGGTAGGACTGTTCAATTGTCTTCCTTTGGCAGCTTGCATAGTATTTTCTAGTACCCTGGATGCTAGACTAGGAATAAGACTTTTAGGTCAATACAGCTCAAATCATCCGAGTCTTGTAACCTGAGTGTATAGTAACCAGAGAAAGAGGACCACCGTCCACTCCTGAGAGGCAACTGAGGGCTACATCAATAGTCTCTATTGTTTGGAGAATCATTTAAACTATACTGCCTATCCATTTGAAAGGATGCTGTGTGCACACTTGTGTGTGTGTGTGTGTGCATTTGTGCATATGTGTTGCAGTTTTGGTAGTCTATGGTTCTTGTGGGCATCATTGTCAGCTCAAGTAGCATAACTTCCTTTAAGACATAAATATGTGTATATACATGTACTTATATGTACTATGTATAATTTTAGGTAAATATTAAGTAGCATGATTCCTTGAGGTCAAACAACCTTGGTATCATTTGTCTGTCTTTCCTCCTCTATCTTTATTGACCTCTCTTCTTCCTTCCCAGTTTTTTTCTGTTCCTACATCATATCACCAGCTGTATCTTGCTATTCCCTTCTCAAGCCCAAGCCCCACAACCCTGCTCTCCTCTGGTCCCTTTATGTTTTTCTGATTTCTGCAGTTACTCTATGCTGTATACTCATGTCTGAGGACTGGGAACTAGAATCCACAGATGAAAGAGAACATATAGCATTTGTCTTTCTGGGTCTGAGTTACCTCATTCAATCTAATCTTTTGTAGGTCCATCCATTTACCTGCAAATTGCCTGATTTCATTTTTTCTCTACAGCAGAATAGTATTCCATTATGTATATGTACCACATTTTCTTTACCCATTCATCTGTTGAAAACCAGTTTCCATTTTCTGGATATTGTGAATAGGTGGCAATGAACATTGCTGAGCAAGGATCTGTGGAACAAAATATTGACTCCCTTGAGTGTGTGTCAAGGAGTGGTATGGCTAGGTCATATAATAGATTTTAAGTTTTTGAGGATCTCCACATAGATTTCTAGAGTGGCTGTGCCAATTTGAATTCTCACCAACAGTTAGTAAGGGTTTATCTTTCTTCATAACCTTGCTAGCAAGACACAGTCTCATTCTGTAGCCAAGGCTGAGCTCATTTTCTTGTACAGGCTGGCCTCGAACAACCAACAGTCTTCCCACCTCGGCCACCCAAGCACTAAGATAATAGGCTATATGGCTTTTTTTCTTGAAAGGGATTTCTAGCTGACACCCAGACATATTTGTTTCCTTTCTTGTTGTTGTGACAAAATATTTGAGAAGAATCAACTTTAGGGGAGAAAGATTACTTTTTGGATCATGGTTTGGGGTGACATAGTCCATGAGGGCGGGAAGGCTCTGTGCTGGCAGTCACATGTGGCAGTTGATGACTCATGCTTTAGTGGACCAGGAAACAGAAAGATGAATACTACTGCTATGATCGCTTTCTTTCCTTCCCATTTATTTATTTATTTATTTACTTATTTATTTATTTATTTATTTAGTTAGTTCGTTTTTAGAGACAGGGTTTCTCTGTGTAGTTTTGGTGCCCTGTCCTGGATCTTGCTCTGTAGACCAGGCTGGCCTTGAACTCACAGAGATCTGCCTGGCTCTGCCTCCTGAGTGCTGGGATTAAAGGCCTGTGCCACCACCGCCTGGCCCTTCCCCTTTTATTTAATCTAAGACCTCAGCCCATGGAAAAGTGCTGATGATATTCAGAATGGATCCTCCTTCCTCAGTTAAGTCTCTCTGAAAATGATCTCACGGACACTCCCAGAAGTGTGTCTCCTAGGTGATCCTAAATCTAGCAAACAGTGAAGAATAACCATCATGAGTCTACTCTTTGTGAACTTGATGTATCACTTCTAAATTGTAACAGGGGGGTTCCTTTTTCCTATTTTATTGCAATAAGTAAAAATGTTAAATATATTGGTCTTATGTATAACAAAAGAGTAAGATATGGATAGCAAATACTCTTCAGTCTGTAGTTAGCTATAATGAAATATACTTACATTATATGTATATATTAAATCTATTAAGTGGGACAATCTTAATTCATAGCAACTAAAACTACAGAAAATGCTTTAGAAAGTCTTCTTACAGAGACAGGCCTCTAATCATGTCACCTGAACTGTGGTCACCACCACCCCACCCCCTCCCCCACCCCACTACACACACACACACACACATACATACACACACACACACACACATACATACACACACATACACACACACCTTTTTGATGGGAACAAATGGACCAGAGTCATAGCAACAGGCTTGAAGGGAGGACATAGAAAGACTGGGAAAAGAACCCAAAACTCTGTCATGACCATTAGGGGAAAATGCAAGTATTTTCTAGAGATATTTTTCATCTGAGCCCAGAAGTGCAGAGTTAAAGTAATGTTTCTTCTACTGCATTGGAGTTGAAGAGTAACCCTTGCACATAAAGTAGGCTGTAGTCAACAACTCCTTCCGTTTTTTCCTAGTTCTGATCTGGTAGTTAGAAACCATTATCTTATAGGCACATTTGTGCCATTTCCCCATAATGTGTTATCATCTTACATCAGCCTTCATGGATCTTAGATGTCATTTTCCTGCCCATCCATATGGCCAACTTATTTTCTTTTCTTTTACAGTTTATGCTTCTTGCTTCGGAATGCCACTACTCAAGAACCTTGTGGAAAATTTGATTGCAGCAGGTGTGTTTTTTAGATCACTTACCAATGTTCAGTAAGACTGATTTGAGCACTAATGCATAGTTATTATACATTTCCATATACAAAAGTCTTCCCTCCCCCAGTCTCCTCGCTCCTCTTCCCCCATCTCCTCCATCAACAAATATTTATTGAGCACTGTTAATGCACCCCAAACTGTTCTAGATGCTCAAGATCCACTAGTGAACCAAATAGATAATGATCTCCGAGTTCACAGTTTTCATGTTAGTGGGAATAGTCAATAGCAAACAAGTGTGTTGCTGAGTGATCACAGTTTCCACATTCACACATTTGCAGGCTTTGAGTTAGTTCTTTAGTGACCAAGTGTGTCCCCCAAATTTACTACATGGGTCTCAAACTGGAAGGGAACACTCATTCTGTGTTTCATCTGAGAGAAAATGAATTAGCAAGCAAGTTCATTCTCTTTCAGGAGAAAAGTGTTCAGAGTAAAATTTGTTCATTTAATAAGTATTTGTGAGGTGTGTTTAAAATATAAAAAGAAGTTATACCCTTTTCTCTTCAGCACTTTACAATTAAGTTTAACAAAGCAGATAAACAAGTAGGTTACACTCATAGCCTGATTATATAGTCTGACTGTGCTGTCCCGAGACCGGCCCTTGCTGGCCACTGAAGCATCTTGTGGTTCCTTGACTCCCCTTTGCCCAGAGCCTAGATGGCTCCTATATCTGTGTAGACATCTCATAGAACTTCCTGCTGGAATTAGGACTGTAGACTGAATTGCTGAGACTCTTGTCTTAATCTCCACGAAGTGTTCAAGTCCTTTTATTTATCTACCAAGAAATTATTTATTGAGACCCACCATCTATTGAACAAATATTTACCAATATCTACCTAGAAGAAAAGGAAAATGTTAAAAAGCTTACCTCTGCCACTGAGGGACTGAGCTAAGTGAAAGATTCTATTAAAAAAAAAAAGACCACAGCTAGTATGATTCCATTTATATAAAATGTCTAAATTCTTGCAGATGGGTGCAGGCTACTGGCTGTCTAAGGTTGAATAAAGGAGGGAGATGGAAAAATCACTAGTAATGGTACAAGGCTTCCCTTGAAGATGATAGAATAATTCTAAAATTCAACTATAGTAATGACTGAACAGTTCTATAAATATTATATATATTTGGGTCTTCAAGACAGGGTTTCTCTGTCTTGTAGACCAGGCTGGCCTTGAACTCACAGAGATCCACCTGCCTCTGCCTCCCAAGTGCTAGGATTAAAGGCATGCACCACCACTGCCTGTCCAGTTCTGTAAATATTATTAAAATGATTGAAATGTACAATCTAAATAGGTAAATGTTATGGTCTGTAAAGTACTCTAGTAAAATGACTATTTTAAACACAAAAGGATCTTAAAGAAGAGAGAAAGGAAATGGTGGTGTGCCAGGAGGCGGGAGAGAAGCGAGCTGAAGCTGAGGCCCACGTGAGAGGATCTCCAGCTACCCTGCTGCTGTGCTGGCAAGACCTCCTTCATAGATACTCACTGCTCTGCCCGCGTGCTTGCTAAACTTTGTGTGTCCTTTCTTCTTTCCCCATCTAGTAAATTTTTATTCCTCTATGAGGACTAATAAGCATCTTGAGCAAAATTTCTGTGAGTTCACTCTTTTGTCCTCTTTGACAATGGTAGGTGACTGCCCTCTTTTCCAGTGTACCTTACCTATATGTATTATAACCAGAGCAATTATGGGTACACCTCATGGCTTGACTGAGGCCCCTAAGGACAAAAGAGGATAGAAGGTGATCCCATACCTGATAAAAGGACAGGACCCATGGATACTAATGAATATAATGATTTGTCAAAATTAAAGCTGCTATTAATACACATTGTACAGTTGTATAGTACTTTATAGTTTAGAAGTCACCTCCAAACACATACTTCTGGGAGCCTATGTTCCAGGCAGAGCCCAGGTGATGATGCTTAAAACAATTACCAGTACTGCTCAGACGTTTTATTGGATGACTGATATCCCAACTCTGACAGTAGGTGGCAAATTATGACCTGTTGACCAAATCTGAAATTGTATCTCTCAGTAAAAGAAAATGTCAAATCCCAAACACTCCCCCAAAAGAAAAAAATCTAAATTCAATCAAACTAAAGTCTAAAAGAAATGGATGAATACATATATTCTTATATATTTCTATCAAAGTTAACTCAAGATGAAGTAACTAGTTTAAATGGATTGACAACACCCAGTGAGATAGAAGCAGTAATTAAAAAACTCCCAACTAAAAAGTCCCTGGGCTGGATGGTTTCAGCACAGATTTCCATCAGACCTTCAAAAAAGAATTAACATCATTATTGCACCTATCTTCAGTATATACAAAGGACTCCATATCCTATTCTAGGGATACCTGTTCATCAGTGTTTGTAGCTGCTCTGCTGCAGTCAGGAAATGGACACAGCCTGGATGTCCATCAACTGGTGAATGGATATTGAAAATGTGGTACATTTATATAGCAGAATATTATTCAGTTACTAAGAAAAATGAAATAGTCCAGGTAAATGGATGGAGCTGGAAACACTCTCATTCTGAGTGAGGTAATCCAGACCCAGAGAGACAAATGTCACATATTTTCTCTCACCTGTGGATGCTAGCTTTGAATCTTGAGAGATATGCATTTTATTTGGAATATGCATGGAAGTCAGGAAATTTTTGAGGGGCCACAGGGAGGACATCCAGGGAGGAGAAACAGAATACACTGGCATAAAGGGTGAAAAGGGAGGAACGGAGCAGGAAGGGTTAAACTAGGGTGGAGGAACAGAGCGTAGGCTAGAGGAGGGAGTGTAGGGAGGGATAAATAACATGGAAGACCATTTGAAAGGACATAGAGAAGCCTACTGTGGAAGCTGGCTAACATACACATGCACGCACACACGTGCACGCACACACGCACAGAGAGAGAAAGAGATAGAGAGAAACCTAGTGCTATGCTTACTCTTTCTTTATATTTTTATTTGCATTTGCATGCTTCCAGACAATGAATTTTCATTTTACATTTTTCTTTACCTAGTCAGCTATGTTGAGAGTTTGAAACTTTTTTGTATTTTGGAACTGTAGGGTCTAGAGTAGGATTAGGAATAGAGTTATTCCACGTTATCATCTTCCACAAATGCCTTCTGATGTCTGCTGCAACCTGACCTTGCTTATAAGGACTCTTTAGGTGTGGCTGGTATTACATTTGTATTCATTGATGTTCCCAAACGTTTTAATGAGAATCTACTATACAGTTATGCCTAGGGGAGGTAGCATTAAGTCTTGTGTGTTGTGATTTAAATATTTGCCCACATTTCATGTCCCAGAGACTTAATTCTCAGAGTTGAGATAGCCTATTTAATAGATGATTGATGAGGTCAATGAATTAATGCTATTACCATGAGAAAAGGATAGTTCTAGCAGGTGTGCCTCCTGATGGAGGAATGAGTCTAGCCTGCCTCCCTCCCCTAATCCTCCCGCTCCCTCCTTTTGCTCGTCTACACTTCTGACAGGAGATGTCCAGTCTGGCCCACAGCCCCTTTGTGGACTTCCAGCCTTCAAACTTTAAGCTTGAAATTTTCTGCTCATTACAAATAATTCTGTCATGGCAGACAAATAAATAAATCAAATAAGACAGTATTAAGATATCTGTCTAGAAATCTTAAAATGATGTTCTTTTTCTTCGATGGTAACAAACACAGGCAATAAACAAGTGATAAGTAAGTATAAGGAGGCAAATCAATCAGGCATTCTTAAAAATAATATTTGCAGCATCTTAATAATTGATTAGCTTTGAGCTGCACATTTTTACTGGCTGACAGAGTCTTTGTTTTATTTTGGAATAATCTAAAGCTTTTATTCTATTCTTTTTTATTCTAGAAGGACAGGTTAAAAGTCATCAAAAAGGAGTATGAGATGGCCTGAGTAGTGATCTGTATAGAAGCAAACTCTAAATGTGTTCAGAGGCCTGCTTGTACATTCTTAGCTCCAGAGATTTTTTTAATACCATCCTTATGGCTTCTTAGTGCTCCCAAGATGCTTCTATTAGAAGTAATGCATATCTGTACAAAGCCAAAATGAAATTATTAATCAGACACCACTGAATAAATACACCATTGAACTGAACAGCAGCGCTAGGAAATATGTTAGTGAATTAATTTGGGTATGAGATCTTATCATTAGGAATATAAAAAATTTCAATTTTCTTCCTTCTAAAGCATAATCTCCACATCTTCCTAAATATGGCCTGTCTTCTCTAGCAGCTCTTATACTGTTGATATCTACTCAAAGAGATCTCACTGGCCTGTATTCCCTGGAGCCCAGGTAGACCCTGAATTCTGACAGCTAGTTATTAGTCACAAAATGCCTCCAGAGTAAGCCAAGAGACACCAGCAGCTGACAAGAGGAGTACTAGTTTCATTGTAGACATGTATCTGGAGAAGCAAGCCTGTGGGGTTGAAGATGGCTTCTTCACAGGGAGTTTGCCATGGAGTCTGGTCCACAATTCAGTCTCAGAGAGTCTGGTATCTTTATTGAGTTTGCTGATGTTTTCTTATCTTTATGAGAAAAGGAAACACGCCCGCCTTTCGTAAAGGCCTTTGGAATCAACTCTCAGAAGGAAACTGGGCTCACCTCATAAACTCACCAGAACATAAAAGGACATAGAAGAAAATAGTAAAACTAATGTGCTAATCCAGTCAATAAATGCCCAACGGAGGCCTTAAATCAAACAAGAGACAGAAAAGAATACCTCATTTCAGAGCCTTGAGACACAGTGATGAGAGAACACTTCTTGGCCTTGAACCACTCAGGAGACAAAAATAATTGATCTGGGAAAGATCAAGAAACACCAGAGGCACTTTCTAAACAGGGGCACCATTTTCCTTCCAGTGTTCTTTGGAACTAATGAGACTTCTCCTCAGCCAAGAGTCTTGGAAATTTTGCCTTTCCTCCTTCTAGGCACATGATGAACACCAATACTGCCTCCTACGCTCTCAGTTCTCACTCTAGTCCATAATGAACTCAATACTGACTCCTACGCTCTCAATTCTGCACTCTAGTTGTCTAGTTGTGTATCTAGTCCTATGGGAAATTAGAAAGCAGATGAAGGCTTTCATTGTCAAAACTCCTATACGCATCAAATCCCTTTCAATGATGTAATCATCAAAATGCAAGCCATGTGTACCGTAAAACACCAAATCACACCACTTCATTAGCAACATAATGCATTTGTGTTCCAAGGCTAGAGGTGTGTGGCATTTTCAAATGGAAGTGCCTAACATTTATAGAGGGATAGATTTCAAAAGATGAGATTCTTGTCTTAGTGAGGCCTGCATGGAATACAGGAACTTTGGGGTCAGCGCCAATCACAACATACATGTTGTTCAATTTAATGCCTCAACTTGACTGGTTGACAGGGTGTTCCAATGTTCTACTAAACTTTATTTCTGGGTATGTTTATGAAGGTGCTTTAGTATAGGATTAGAGTTTGAGTGGGTGGATTTAGTGAAGTAGACACCTTCACCAAATATAAGTAGGCATTACTCCCTCCACTGAAGATATGAATAGAACAATATACAAGGAAGAGAGAATGTATTTCTTCCCTATTTCAGCTGCATCCCAGTCTTCTGCTACCCTTTGACTGTGGTTTATACCAGGGGCCCTTCTAATTCTCAGGCCTTCCAATCAGAATGAGCCATCTTCCTTGGGCCTCCAATCTACAGACATCATATCATCATAACACAGTGTGTGTGTGTGTGTGTGTGTGTGTGTGTGTGTGTGTGTGTGTGTGTAGAACCATGATTTCAGCGGGGAAGGGGTTTGCTCGACCTCTCCTCTGTTAGACACGGAATCTTAGTGTCTTTCTAGGTAAGAAGGGAGAGGAAGCCCCAGGAAGATGGTGGCCAGTGGACAGCCATATCTCTCCTTTGTCAGTGCCTCCCTTTTACCCTTCCCTCCAGGGGGCTGTGAGAAGTAGTGCAGGACCCAGAGGGTTTTGGAAACCTCCCAGCAGAATCACCACCTTGCATCAACCTCTCTAGCCATGGGATACTTCCATAATGTGAGTAATTTGTCAGGTTCAACAATAAGTCAGTGCCATGGCAACAGGGTGGGAGGGATGAAGGTGATATTTTTCTAGAGAAGAAAAAACTTACAGCAATAATAACCAAACACAATATAGTATCCTTTAATGGACCCCATTTTTTTTAAAAAGAACAGCTCTAAAAGACTTCTAGAGAGCAATGAGGAAAATTTAGTTTATTTAGTTATTAGCAAACTCAGGTAATTTGGGTCAGTTATCTTACTTGTGATCACGGTGTTATCTCTATGTGGACTATTCTTATCTGTGATGTGGACTAAATTATGACAGGTGGTGTTAGTTCCCAGGGATGCTGTAGCAAATTCTTCAAAGCTTGGTGACAAAACAGAAATTAATGAATTCATTCTTTCAGTTCTAGAGACAAGCACACAATATTAAGATGTTGGATGGCACTCCTTCCCATGCCTCTGAAGGAGATTGTGTCCTCGTTTGGTCCAGCTTCTGCTACCTCCACACCATCCTTGACTTGTGGTTGATAACTCTCATCTATGGCCTCCATCTTCAAACTGTCTTCTCCTCTTCTGTAGATGTTGAACTTTTATCTATCTTCCTCATGTAAGGACACTTGTTATTGGATGTAGGGCCTACATAGACAATCCATGGTGGTCTCTGAATATTAGGATACTTGAGTAATTATATAGGTAAAAGGTAAGATTCCATCTTTTGACAAATGGTATTGTTCATAGGTTCAGGGGCTTAGGGTGTGGACCTGCCTTCTTTGGATCACTACTCCACCCTCCACAGAAATGGAATAGTATCTGACATAAAGATATCTGCAATTTACCTGAAGGTGACTCAATCAAAATGAATATGGATGAAAAGAGACAAAAGCTATTGATTGAAGGTGCTAGTTAGTAGGCAAGTGTGTAGATGTTCATTGTACTATATTACTATTTTTTGCTTAAAATTTTCATAATAAATCAAATTTGATTCCTTCATTTTATCAAGAGATCCTAATTTAAAGGAATTTTTCTGTATAGAGGGCAAAAGTATGGGCTCTGGAGACAATGGCATGAGCTGACATTGGCCAGCTCTGGGGGCAAATGAAAACTTCATTCAGTTTTAACTGCCCAGCACATCACATCAAAATAATCCACAAATATCAACTATAGTGCTTACTAGATGGGTCTTCTAGAATCTACCCCTCCACTAGTCTACCATTAGCTGGAGAAACACCCAGGAATAATCCCCAGGAGGGTCTGCACTCTGCCCTCCCCTCTAAGTGTGCATGTGTGTGCATGTGTACATCTGTGTGTATGTGTATCTCTGTGTGTGTGTGTGTGTGTGTGTGTGTGTGTGTGTGTGTGTGTAAGGTATGTAGGACATGCGGAATATAATGTACTTGCACAGTGCATAGGACAGGCCTAGAGCAAAGAACGAGGCAGTGGCTGATAAGACAGGAAAGTTCCAGGAAAAGAGCAATCTGCAGACAGCTTTTAGGCAATTCCTTACCAAGCTGTTGCTCAACACCTATTTCTCAGTCATAATGCTGGAGGAATGAACACAAATTCTAAAACCCATCACATCTAGAAAATTGCTTCAATGGTAAGTGACAGTGATTCAGCCTGAGTAGAAATATATTCATCAGGTTTCTCTATACTAAACACTCTTTCTTAAGAGCAAACCCTTCTGCCTTGTGAGGAGGTTGCTGTTTTTGGAGAGTTGGAGGAGGCTCTGGGGCGATCTTGCCATCCAGGGGAACACCATTGTTCCAACAGAGCAGAGCTAACTTGCTCTGAGGGAGCACCCTGGCTGCTGCCTCCTCCTCACACACGGCAAGGTGTCAAAGCATCTCTAAGCAATTCACATTTCATATTCAGAGTGTCATTTCATTT
The DNA here is from genome assembly GCF_049852395.1 of Peromyscus maniculatus bairdii. Lineage (NCBI taxonomy): Eukaryota > Metazoa > Chordata > Mammalia > Rodentia > Cricetidae > Peromyscus > Peromyscus maniculatus. Next base: position 19,731,707 of record NC_134854.1, on the reverse strand, counting down.
TTAGATGAAGAACATGAAGGCTTTCGCCTCCCTCACATCTTCTCTCACAGTCACCAAATGTGTGCAAGATCAGGGCAAAAAGGAATGTGAGCAACAAACATTTGCAGATGAAACCAATCAGAGCCAGAGCCACACAACGACATCCCCTCCAGAGAGGCAACTGACTCCCTGCAAAGATCTGGGTGCTTTTTGGAAACAACATTTTAAAATGATTTCTTCACATTGTCACTTTGTGATCACAACTAAATGAATTAAAATGATAAGCGATAAAATAACAAACTCCAACATTTAAGGTGGGGAATGCAAGGCTGCAGCAGTGGCAATAAAACTTGAATGTGACAAAATCAACTGCAGATGAACTTGTCTGCTGGTTTAACAAGTTCTAGGGGGATACCAAACTTTGCATTGGAGGAGTTCAGCGCCAGTTTCTAAACTTGGCCATACTTTGGAATTTTTATTTGTTGTGCTTACTAATTTGCGTGACTAATTTCTAATATCCACCATGTTTGAGAAACATTGATACAGAGATTATTGATTGTTCTCAAAGTCACAGGCAGCCACACTTGAAACGTTTCATTCAACATTGACTGATGCCATTGGTCAAATGTTAGGACTTTCTAGAGTACTTTTAGATAATGACACTGCCCAGGAGTCTCTTTTGGGAGTTTGTATTTAATATAGGAAGGACCCAGGCAGAACAGTATTTCAGAGAAAGAAAGGGAAAGAGGGATGGAGGAAGAGAGGGATGGAGGGAGGAGGGAAGGGAGGAAGGAAGGAAGGAAGGAAGGAAGGAAGAGAGGAAGGAAGGAAGGAAGGGAGGAAGGAAGGAAGGAAGGAAGGGAGGGAGGGAGGGAGGGAGGGAGGAAGGAAGGAAGGAAGGAAGGAAGGAAGGAAGGAAGGAAGGAAGGAAGGAAGGAAGGAGAAGCTTGGTTCACATGGGCCATTTGCCCATGCCTGTCTGGTGCAGAAGGTGCAGGACACACTGCCTGCAGCAGGACCCAGGCAAGGCACCCTTTCATCTTATACAGAAGCGTGTTCCCTGAGAGCTTGAACTGACAGAAAACTAGACGACTCAGTATACTTAGCTAACAACTTAACATCCTTCAATTAAATGGGTAATAGAGGTGGACACATCATCTATACACATGAAACATAAAATCAAGTAAAGAGAAGTGTCAGCATGCAAAAAGGTTTTTTTTTTAGCAATGGTGTGAGAGAACAAAGTATCAAATAATAAAGTTTCTAGACACATGAACACATTAAAAACAAACCCTGACACTGTGCTTACAGTTGGCTTCACAGACTGAAGATCATGAAAGCTTGGGAGCAGTACTGAGTAAGAGCTCAATGACATGAGAGCTGAAAGGAAAGGCGACAGGTGACTGGGGACCTTGTGACAATCTGTGTGAGGGTGAGGAACACCGTGAGACAGACAGAAAAGGTGTGTCGGTCAGGCCACTGACATTTACAGATCTGCGTGAGGAACATGGTGAGACAGACAGAAAAGGTGTGTGGGTCAGGCCACTGACATTTACAGATCTGCGTCAAGTATGCCCTGGCGACGTCCTGGTTTCTGGATAGAAGTGATGTAGTTATAGTCTCATCTCGTCACATCATCGGATCACTTCCTTTCAGCACTTGCCTAAGACATCGCAGAAAGGCAAGGTCAGGGGCTCAAGGAGTCTTTAACCCACTCTTTCTGGGTCAGATGTTGGAAGAATTTTGAATCATCTCTGCTTCCATACATTTTTACCCCCGCTCCCCAACCCCAGGGAATCCTTGCTTCAGATACAATGAGGTGCCTCTCCTTCCTTCTGCTGAGTCATGTAGAAATCCAGATCCTCTTCGTATTTTTAACTTGCAGTGGCAGGTAGGCTTGAGCAATGGACTCCCTAGTAACGTTCCCAAATCCACAGCCATGACAGGCAGTGTGTACAACGGTCTCCACCCGACCTCAGTTCTGACGTGTCTGCTTTGAGGCCTCTTCTCAATAACCACATTTCTTTAAACTTCATCAGAGCTAACCTTTCCCTAACTGGACTCAGACAACTGACATGAAAACTGGACACTGGATCCGGAAGGAATCTCGGGCTGTTTAGTGACCAGCAGTGATGAGTTCCTGTGGTGATGGAGACACACATGTGTGGCAAACCCTGCTTGTGTACACAACATACTCTCTAACCAATGTGCAGGACTTCTCAAGAGAAAAGGAAGGGTGCTTCTTGGGTTTCCCCCCACTTCTAACTGCACTGAAGAACTCAGTGTAACCACAAATTGGTCACCATGTCCTGGAGATTTTTCCCACGATCTTACTCAATGAAGGGCAATTTCTGCCTTAACCACTCTGATGATATTGCTCCTGATGATCCAATTGCCATGACCTTGTGTCAAGTTCTTTCATTTAGAGTTGTACTCTGTAGTTCTGATGAGTAACCTGGAGTTCCAGGGCCTTCCATCTTCTACTTTGGAGTTCACTAAGGATATCTATCCCCTTGCCTGCTTTGTGCTGTAACTGTTAGCAATCTCATAGACCACAGCTGTCTGGAAGTCAGGCAGCTAGTCAACGCAAATAGCTTGCTACACTGAATTTACTTACCATGGTGTTGGCCTGAGTAGGCTCCTAAAAAATGGTTGGTTGAAGACAAAAAAGGACACTGATACTTTGCTTAAGAGAGCACAGTATGGAGAAAATTGGAAAATGTATGATTATAAAATAAAAATACCTGTTACGGCCTTAGAGAGAGAGAGATGTTCATTATCTTTTTGAAGCATTTCTTTAATTTCCTTCTCTAAAACATCAGTTTTCCCAAGTTAGGGACAAATACACTAAGACCCTTCATAACCTTTCCTCTCCCAGCTCACTTGAGCTGACTTTTAACAAACTTGAGTCCTGTTTTGGATTGGAATGATTTTAACGACTTTTTACTTACACTGAACGGTCAGAAGTAACAGCCCCCACTTCCTCACCTCTCGCTCTCTAGGAACCCCATGCCCACCAGCGTCATTCACATCGCTGCCTTCAAGCTGAGTGTTGGGTTCCATTGTTTTGAACCTCACTTGAACTAGGGGTTTAGCCCATTGCAGTAGTGACCCTCTGTGAAGTACCCTGTGGCTGGTTTCCCCGCCCTTGTTTCCACTCCACCATGCTGCTCCCCTCCTGCCCTTCAAGTGTCAGGGCAGAAGACCTTCCTGGACCCCTTTGCCTCCTGAATACCCTCATCTGTCCCCTGGCTCTTCATGCCATCAAAGGACGCTCCAGATGGATGCTTCAAGTCAGACTTCTCATCCGAACACCAAACATATAACTGCCTTGTCGTCCTTCTTTAAAATGTCTGACAAGTTTCTCCAGCTTGCTGTATTTCTGACTCCCAGCTCAGGCACCAATCCCAGTCCCGGTATTCTGCCCACCTTCTACAAACATGCACCTGGTTCTTTACCTCACAGCTGAAACTTACCCTGGACTTTTCCTTTTCTTCAGGCCCAAACTTATTTTCTTGTCTTCTCCTCGAAAACACTCCCAAAATTCGTCCACGTACTTACAGCTCCACTCTGCTCCAGTCCCTTCAATCTCTCTCTAAACTTTGAGTTTCCACAATGGATTAGCTGCCTTTGTGAGTGATATTCATAAGTCAGACAATGCCAATCTCTGTGGAGAAATGCTGTTGTGTTTATGAAGTGAAACCCACACTCCTTACCCTGGGCCCAATGTCCTAAGGCTCGACCTCCTTTCTACTGTACCCTGTGCCACCACCCCATAGCCTGCTTTGTCCCTCTGTGCTGGATGACTTCCTGTTTCTTGATGACACCAATCCTGGTAACTTTCTTCAGTGGATAGCCCCCTCCCCGGCAGCATGGCTCACTCTTCCAGCTGTACACTCACATGCTCTAAATCACGAGAGAAATGTCCCTTCTTTAATTCACAATGACACATCCATCTTGGATCACTTTCTGTTACCTTTTAAATATATTTTTGTGTACCCTTTCACACTAGAACCCAAAGAAGAACTTGTTTCTTCTCTGCTAAGTATTGGCCTAAGTCTCACCCATAACTAGACTAGTGTTTAGACATTGTCTTTAAATGAATAAAGGAATGAGTGTTCCACAGGCTACAGTTGTATGTATATTTACATATACTGTTATCTTTTCTTTTTAATAAATGACTTTATTCTTCTCCCAAACAATTGAACTAACAAAATAAGAATAAAAACATTTAAATTACTTTAGCTATGACATACATTTTAATAGGTGATAGGAGCAGAGAAATTTCTCATTCCTTACTCTCATTATTCTAAATGTTCCTGCCTGGTTTAACCTGTTTGTTGTCCACAGGATCTGGGAACACAGTTCAGTTTTCAGTATAAAGGTTCTGTGTACTTCTTAGAAAATCTTACCTGCTTTACATATTTATTCTGCTATGAACAGCCTCTTCTCCACAGGAGCACAGGCTATGCATTTACATCACTTCTCTGACCTGTAAAGGCATTTGTGTTTGTACCTCCTGAAGTAAGACAAACTTAAATATACATATATGTATTACATATATGTGTGGATGTATATGTATACACTTAATTTCTACATACTATGCATACTATGCTCTTTCATTTATTTAGATCTTTAACTTCCTTGGGAAGAATATCCTGTCACCTGCCATCTTCATAACAATAGTTTTTCCTTTCCCTAGTGTTAAACCCTTTATGTACTCATTACTACCACATACACACCAAGGCTCTTTGCATTTAGTAGATCTACCATATAAGCATTTGTAATGATGGATGCTTGCCTCAAAAATGACTTTAGGGAGTCTCACTGTTAATTATGTTGTTAGATGCTGGCTTTAGAAATGTTTGTTTCATCAGACTAAAAGCAACCTAGCCTTATCTCTAGGCTTAAATGCTGTGTTATTGAGGCAGGAATAGATTTTGAATATTACAGCCTACTTTTACACAATTGTTCAGATGTATACATCATTCTTTTCCAAAAATCTGTTTGCTGTGGGATGTTCTGTAGGTCCTGTGGGAGCCCATTCTCAGGTTCTTTGTGGCGTTACCCAGCAGGTCCGTATAGAGGATGATTAGGACCATGGGCCTGAGTGCAGGTGTTTGAGATGGTCTGCACTTGGCTGTGCTGGGGGATGGTCTGTATGTCAAGTTGCTCTGATTGGTTAATAAATAAAACCTGATCGGCCGTGGCTAGGCAGGAAAGATAGGCAGGACTAACAGAGAGGAGAAATAAAAGGACAGAAAGGCAGAAGGAGACGCTGCAGCCGCTGCCATGACCAGAGACACTGCAGCCGCCGCCATGACCAGAGACACTGCAGCCACCGCCATGACCAGCAGCATGTGAAGATGCCAGTAAGCCACCAGCCCCATGGCAAGGTATAGATGTATGGAAATGGATCAATTTAAGATAAAAGCACAGTTAGCAAGATAAGGACAGTTAGCAGGAAGCCTGCCACGGCCATACGGTTTGAAAGCAATATAAGTGTCTGTGTTTACTTGGTTGGGTCTGAGCGGCTGTGGGACTGGCGGGTAACAGAGGTTTGTCCTGACTGTGGGCAAGGCAGGAAAACTCAAGCTACATCTGTTGGTATAAAAGATATGGTAGTCACTACCAGAGAATCACTCTGGAGCCAAACTCCCCAGGCTGGAGCTTGGGCCTGTTATACTCAAAGTGTGACTTTGGTCAAGTTACTTGATGTGATGATCTATCCCCATTGTCAACTTGATGAGCTCTAGAATCACCTGGGAGACTGGCCTCTGGGCACACCTGTAGGGTCCCATGTTAATTGAGGTGGAAGACCTGCCCACTGTGGGTGGTACCATTCCCTGGATGGGATACTGGGTTGTACAAGCGGTGGAAGGAAACCAAGAAGCAGCATGCATTCACCACTGTCTGCTTTCTGACGGTGAACGAGATGTGAGCAGCTGCTTCAGGCTCTCACTGCCTTTCCCCGCCACGATGGCCTGCACTCTTGAACTGAGAGCCAGAATAAGCCCCCTCTCTGCAAGGTGCTTTTGTTATTTTACCACAACACTGGAAAAGGAAACTGTGACAATTAATTTTCTAGTTCTTCAGTTTCCTCTTCTATGAAATGAACATGACATTGGAACCACTTAACTTACTCTTGTGAGAACTGGGTTAGATAATACCTAAGCAACTGTGAGGCTACCATCTGGAACATAAATAGATACAGATCTGATGACTCTTAACCAAATTACACAAATAATTCTTAAAGGCAAACAAACTAAAAAGAGAGCCAAAGATCTTAACAAATTTCTCATCAAATATGTCAAAGAAGCACATGAGAAGATGTCTCACATCATGCCACCATTAGGGAAATATAAAAGTGAAAAAGAAATTAGATCTCAGCACCTAATTGGTAGAATGGCCAAACTCTAGAATTTTATTAAATGCTGACAAGGACATAGATCAACAAACTTTGTTCCTGATTAAATGAATCCAAAATGCAAAATAATATGCCTATATTTGAAGACTGGTTTTATATATATATATATAAAATGAAACATACTCTTTTGATAGGATCTAGCAATCAAGAGTCTTTGGCTATCAATACCAAAAGAATTAAGTCCACATAAGAACCTGCTCAGAGATGTTCATTTTAACTATATATGTAATTCCAAGTATTTAGGGGCAACCAAGATGTTCCTGAGTTAGTGAATGAGTAATTAAAGTGCTGTACATCCAGAAAATGGAATATTATTTTCTGCTAAAAAGAAATGTGCTTTGAAAAATGTAAATGCATGTCATTAAGTGAAAGAAGATAGTCTGGAATGCTATATGATATCTGATTCTAACTGAAACATTCTGGAAAAGGGAAAACAATGAAACTCAAAAAATCAGTGATTGATTGGGGTCAGAGCAGCAGGGATGAAAAAGTGAGGGACTTGGAGGACAATGAGAATATTGTGTAAAATACAATAATAACCAGCATTGTTGTTCTGGCTCAAGTCCAGACAGACCATGTGCAGCACTGAGGTTGTCCTGGTCCTGATGTGATCTGCTGATGTTAGGCGCTGATGCAGTTTCAGTGTGGATTTCTCAGATGTAACTAAGGTACCATTCTGGTAGGGATGTAGGTGATGGGGAGGCCAGTCTGAGATCTGAGGGTAAGTAGGAAACCTTTGTGTCCAACTTTTAATTTTGCTGTAAATAAAAAACTGCTCTGGGGCGGGGGGGGGGGGGACGACAGTCATTTTAAAGCAAATTCTGGAAGTGATCTCCTTAGACGTTTGGAAAATCTCAAAGCTTCCAAGGCTGTATGTGTTACTTGTGCACATGCTTCCAGGACTGACCTCTGGATGTTGAAAACCACTCAGCATCCTCCTGGAGGGAGGAAAGGGAGGGGGATGTGATATATTTATTATACTCTCAGAAAGTAAAAAATAATTTTAAAAACGTTCACAGCCATCTTTTTCTTTAATGAATCCTTCTAAAACATTGAAATGTTAATCATGTTTTCTAATTTTTCTTATATTAGTTAACTCATTTATTCCCTAAACAATTTTTTATTTTTCAAGTTTGGGGGAATTGTTGGGGGATGTATTTTTCCCTCCAGAGACTGGTTCTTAGGTGTGTTGATTCTCTAGCTTCTATGTATGTCTGTACATGTGAATTTTCCTCTAAGGTGATCCTGCACTCCCATCTTCTTCACTGCTCAGAGTTGCCTGCTGTACACTTGCTAATTGCTAACTTTTTGAGCTGAATGCTTAAATTATTTCAATTCTTTGTTCATTAATAGTGAAGCTTATGTATTTTTCTCTAGCATAGGAAGTGCATTTTTTATCTTCTCCAGTTTTTTATAGAAGATATAAAAAAACTGTTTTAAGTTCAACAAATACATATGCAAAAGTATTTCCCTTTTCTTCTCCTGTCTTATTAAGAAGCAAGTTGCATCTTTTAAAACAAACACAGAATTTAGCTTGTTTTCTAACCCCCACCCCATGTTTCCTAATATAAGTTGGAGTTTTAGGCCCAGATTTCTTTCATGGGTTTATATCATCATGTATTTTCTGTTTTCAGTAGTAGCTATCAAGATGTTTATAATGAAGCCTCCTTACTCTTTTTTAAACTAATCTATTCTCTCATATATCATATTCAGACTGCAGTTTCCCCTCAATCCTCACCTCCCAAGCCCTCCCCTCCAACTCCCCCCTCCCAATTCACTCTTCCTCTGCTTCCCTTCAGAAAAGGGCAGGCCTCCCAGGGACATCAACCAAACACAGCACGTCAAGTTGCAATGAGACTAGGCACTTCCTCTCATAGTAAGACTGGATGGGGCAACCGAGGAGGAAAAGGGTCCCCAAAGCAGGCAAAGGGGTCAGAAATAGCCCTGCCCCCTCTGTTAGGAGTCTCAAAGAAAACACCAAGCTACACAACTGCAACATACGTGCAGAGGGCCTAAGTGGGTCCCATGCGGGCTCCCTGATTGCCAGTTCAGTCTCAGTGATCCCCTGTGAGTCCAGCTTTGCTGATTCTGTGAGTTTTCTTGCTGTGTTCTTGACCCCTGTGGCTCCTACAATCCTCCCCTTCTTCCTAAGGATTCACCATCTGCCTAATGCTTGACTGTGGGTCTCTGCATCTGTTTCCATCAGTTGCTGGATGGACCCTTTCTGGTGGTGATTTTTGCCAGGCTCCTGTCTACTAGTAGAGCCGAATATTATTAGGAATTATTTCACTTACTTTATTTTCCTGGGCATGTTTGGCTCTATCTGAGGTCTCTGGGCCATCCAGCCAAGCCTCCTTATTCTTATTTTGTTTGGTTTTGAGACAGTCTCTCTATGTAGCATTGTTTGGCCTGGAGCTTGCTATGTTGACAAAGCTGGCCTAGAACTCAGAGATTTGCCTGCCTCTGCTTTCCAAGTGCTGGGATTAAAGGCATGTGCCACTATGTCTAGCTAAGCCTCCTTAATTTTGAACTGAAATTTTATTTACTTTTATTCAATTTTTAGTAGAACTCCAAAGATTCTTTTTCAAGTAAAGTTCATGAGTAATATATTTTTTAAGCTCCTTAGTATTCAAAATCCAGGTCCATCATGTGATATACTGGTATATCATACATGGAAACAATAACCCATAACAATGATCTCAAAACTCTGAATTTGCATCGTTGGCATTTGTCTTAGCTGGGATACTATTGCTGTGATGAAAAATCATGAGCAAAGCAACTTGGGGAGGATAGGGTTTATTTCACTCACAGTTCCATATAACACTTCATCATCAACAGCAGTGAGGGCAGGAACTCAAGCAGGGCGGGAACCTGGAGGCAGGAGCTGATGCAGAGGCCATGGAGGGTTGCTGCTTATTGGCTTGCTCCTCATGGCTTGTTTGGCTTGCTTTTTACAGAACCCAGGACCACCTGCCCAGGGATGGCACCACCCACAGTAGGCTGGGCCCTTCCCCAATGAATCACTAATTAAGAAAATGTCCTACAGCCTGGTTTTATGGAGTTATTTTCTCAACTGTGGTTCCTTCCTGTCAGACAACTCTAGCTTGTGTCAAGTTGACAAACACTATGCAGCATCATTTGAAAATATAGCAGTCTATATCTGACTCGTCACATTTCAATATCTATATGTGAACAGTAGTTACTTAGAGCACAGATCTAGAATATTCTTACCATTGCAACATGGTTTACTGGACAGAAGCACTTAATCCATGGGTTCATGGGAGAGGTTGACCAAGTTGTCTTTCCTGATTAATGCTGGAAAAACTGAAATGGGAAATGGGGGGCTCAAGGCAGCCAAGTTGTTGAGAGCAATTTGTACAATAGGCTCATTTTTATTATTCCATTTCCTTTGATAACAGAGTTATGAGCCTATAGTTCAGCAGAGAAGCCTGCTGCCCAGGCCAGCATGTTCACGGCTATATGAAGCACTATATTATTATTTGTGTTCAGAAAAAAAATCTGAGGTATGGCAGCATTGTTTAAACCTAATCTCTAGAACAGTGGTTCTCAATCTGTGGGTCAAGACCCCCTTTCCATGTAAAAATGTAAATTTTAGTCCCACATGTTGATTCTTATTATTTCTCATGTTTATCTGTGGTGTACATCCTGTCTTGTTTGGGTTTTTCCTTGTTGGTACCTTTGCCTGTTTCGTGGAGACTCTGGTGTATTGATTTTTGCTGAACCTCTTCAGCAATCCACTAGTGGTCCTTTCCAATGCTAAGCAGTCGCTGGTCTTCCAAATCCCTTCCCGTGTTTTACACTATCTTTTCACGGTCTCACTTTAGATGCCCCCCCACCTCAAAAAAGTTCTGAAAAATAAAGATCTTATATCTGACAATAATAGATTGCATTTGCCCACTTCCTCCCAATAGTAACTGTCCACATCTTCAGCTAGACATCCTTTGATGGCCTCCCCTACCCCAAGCCAGGTTTTTAAGTTTCCATTCCTACTCTCCATCTCTTTGCGGTAACTCTAACATTTCACTGGCCACAACCCTTTCCTGACCATGTTTTCTGGGGCTTGCTTCTCAAATAGCATGGAAAAACAGAAGGCAGTTTGCACGGAGCACAGGAAGCCTCCCAAAGCAGTAATGTGTTTTGAAGATGTGACCTCACACCTTCTGGGTAGAGGATGCTCAGGACTCTGGGTTATGATCTGTCTTGAGAAGCAAGATTTAGGATGTCACCAGTCAAAGGGAAAATAGGGATATCTTTGCAAGTCTGTCAGCTGTCTGGATTCCAAGGATTGCTCCCAGATTCTGGCAATAGGTTTTCTGTACAGATCTATTTTCATTCTTGGTGGTTGCAATTTTTTTCTGTCTTCATATGCATTCAAGAGAAATATTAGAAGCTTCCTCAGGGCCGTCAGAAGCAGGAAGATAGGCTCCCTTCTCCCAGGATAGCTATTAAATACTCTGAAACAAGCAAGAGCTATCCAGAATATCCAGGGCTCAGCTCCCATCCTTTCTAGAATGGGTTAAGTTGCAATGTTTCAACTCAGGGACCCAAGTTCACCCTCCTCACATCTGCTCCTTGCAGAGGTTAAGTCCCAGGGTGCTTTCAGGATCCCACAGTTGTGATATAATACAGTACCTGCACAGATGAAGAAGCTCAGCCTGCCCTGGCAGCTTTCTTGGAGGCTAAGTACCGGCTCACTGAGAACTGTAAGCTTCTTCTGCTCAGTGGTGCCTGGTTGTGAATAACAAAGTTGCTCAATCAGTGGGTGTGAATGTGCTGGCTCAGAGGATCCCTGTAAGTGGTAGAGTACTAATTACATAATAAACCCCTTTCATCAGTCAAATTCTGTTTTTAAACAAATGCCAAATTTTTATATACTTATTTATTTTTATTGCTGTTTTCTTATTACAAATGAGTATATTTATAACATGAAAATATAGTTGATTAAAAGATAAAAGTATGTGTTTTAGGATACAAGTATTGAGAGAATCATAAAGAAATATGTTATCCCAGCACCCGGGAGGCAGAGACAGGAGGATCTCTGTGACTTTGAGGCCAGCCTAGTCTACAAATTAAGTTCCAGGACAGACAGGGCTGCTACATAGAGAAACCCTACCTTGGGGGAAAAAAGAAAAAGAAGTAAGAATTTAGGGTCTGAAGTGCATCTAAATAGCACAATCTGGTATAAAGATCAAGTTCTCAGACTTGTTCATAAAAACACAGCAGCTGATGAATATCGGTTATCAATGTTATTCTAAAAGGTACTTGTCATCTTAGAGAACAGTCTGAAGGATATCTAGTCAGGCATGCTTTCTTTCAGATATAAATTTGATGGGTTCGTAGAAATGATGCTAGTGATCTAGGGTCCTAAATCCTTCATCAGCAAGATCATCACTTGGTTTTGGTTGTTGCAGTTTATAAAAAAAGAAAGGAAAGAAGAACTCTTACTTTGAAAACTATTGAAGACAAAAGTCATTCCCAGAGTCTGCCCCCATAACCTTATCTTATCTTAAATAATAAAAAATTAAAAACAATGAAAAACAACCTCACAGCACTGACATCATTTCCCATAAACACACTGTAATTTTCTTTTCTTTTGAAGAAAATAACAAGCCTCGTGTTAATATAGCCAAAGACAACCTGGAGGATGTAATCCATGGGACAGAACTGCAAATGTTTGATCAGTATAGCAGGAAGCACACTCCGCTCCCAAAATAGAAAACCTATTTAGCACTTTGTAAAACACGCTAAATGAAGTTTGCTCTCTCCTGCACATAGAGATTTTACTTCATTTTGTGCCAGCAAAATTTTTGAAAATTGCATGAGGAGAGAGCAATTTTTGGCACTTTGGCTAGGAGTACAAAATGTTAGCAAATGGGGCTGAAAGGATCTTAAGTGTAATGTTGGAATAATATTCACACAACACTGGCTGCATCTTCATTTTTAACCTATTTACATATTCACAGGAAAAATGCTTAGCAGTTATTTGTCTAAAGGGGCCCATTTAAGGGGAAAATGGCATTCACAATTTTTGAATGCATTAGTCAAGAAGGTTGCTGCGAATAACAATTCATAAAGGAAAATATCATTTCGACTATCATATAAGAAGTGGAAGGAGAGGTAGTGGAATTCTGGACATTGATGTTAGCTCTGACAGAGAAAGAAAAAGATGGAGGGAGAAAAGAAGTATCCACAGATGGAATTCACATGGAGAGAGCCACTAAACCCCAGAATGATGGTCAGATTTCCAGAGGTCTACCATGGCTCTTCTAATGGGTGACTGCTTGTCAAGTGCAGGATTCTCTCTATTAAAGAATCATGGCGTCCATCTGCACAAAAGGAATCTGCTTCCATCCAAACCTGATTTACCTTCCATGTATGTGTGGAAGAGCAATAGGAACTGGCTTATCTGTCTATTTGATAAAGAGCTTACATCACATTAGGACTTACACACATACGCTGTACTCATGAAACACTCAATGGACACCCAGGAAATACAGAGAAGAAACAATTCTGGGTGTGGGTGGACTTCTCTGTAAGAAGATGCTGAGATGGAATTTGGGATCTACACTTGCAAAGAGTAGAGGATGTAGCACTAAACAGAAGTCAAACTGCAAAGTTTTTGCAGATCATTTTTTTTTTAAACTGGATCAGGGTAGATCCAAATTCAGTGTAGACATAACACAGCTTTGGCCTTCCCTACTGAGAACTGAGACACTGAAATAGTCAAGACGGCTGAGTGCTTTTACTCCTGCCTGGATGAGTCACTGGAGATGGACGCTCCTTCAAAGGGCTCTGGGCACTGAAGCTCTTTGTCTGCCACAGTTTGTCTGTAAGGCTCTTTGAGACTTTCAGATTAAAGTGGTCATTAATGAAATTGAACAAAAACTTCAGTAGAGCAAGCTAACAGTGGAGTCATAAGGGGTTAAAATGTGGGACTGCCTAGCTTAATATGAAGATAGTTCATAAACTACAGTTCACCAGGGTGCTTCATAAGCGTGTCCATTATGGTTGCCACAGCCGGCTAGTTCCATGAAATGTTGATAATATTAGTTTTCCTAAAAGGTTTTATGATCAAACAAATTTCAAAAATTATGATGTTTTTGAGCTGTAGTAAAATATCCAATAAGCCCAAGCATTGTGACTTCAAGATGGCTACTACCCAGGAACTATAAAGACAGCCAATAGAGTGGCACAGACATGCTCATGTCCTTTCCCACTCACCTCTGTTCATCTGTAAGCTGCTAATGCCCATCTTGTATGACACCGATAAGCACATTTCTCAGGCCTGTGAGACTGTGACAGGACTTATGTGGATGACTTCTAGCCCAACATGTAGTTTGCCCACACACTCCGTTTGTGGAACTGTAGCAGGGGCTTGAGACAGCTGGTCACCTTGTCTCTGCAGTGAGGTGTCACAGAGTGAGAAAAGCTGATCTCAGCCTTCCATCTCCATTTTATGCATTCAATAGTTAGGGTGAGCCTCCCCACCTCAATCTAGATATTCCCTCACAGACATGCCCAGAAGCTTGTCTTGCAGATCATGCCAATTATGAATATTAAGCATCACAAGTCCACCCCAAGTCAACTTGACACCCAAATATATTGTTGTTAAGTCATAACCTTCTGCTTTTGTCCCGGTAGTCTTTAATAATTCCAACACTGTTAGAAAATCCAAAGTCCAAGTCTCATTTAAGACTTAAGGCAACCACTTAACTGTGAGCTATAAAAGAAAATAAAAAAATCACACAGAACATAATAAATATCCACATTCTAAAAGAGGAATTGGGCATAGCCAGGAAAGATCAGACCAAAGCAGGAACAAGACCAGCAAGAAAAATACCAAATTCTGCAACTCCATATGGGACCTGGTGGCACCTGATAGAATCCTCTGGATTCTGAGGGACTTCAGTAACCCCATCCTCCAGATTTGCTGCCTGCAGCACACAAAGCCTCTCCCTCTTCGGCTGCTTCCATTCCATGACCACAGCTCTCCTTGGCAGAAATCCCATGCTCCGGGATCTCCAACACTGTGGGGTCTCCACCACGCCTTTGTCTCCAACCTCACAGCTTCATGTGACAGACTTTCAAGGCTACCTGGAGAGACTCTGACCAAGCCTCACACTGCCTGGCCTCAGGAACTCTCTGGAACCACGGGAAAGGAAGCCAGGACCCACTTAACCTTGTATCTTTCACGTCTTCAAAACCAGTACCACACCGATGATGCTGCCAAGTTTTTCTGTCAGCTCAAAATGTAGCCTGGTGCCCCTTGAACAGTACCAAGTGGGCTCCGCATGCCTTCGTGCTGAATCTTCAAGACCACTTTTCTAGGCAGGGCAGGCTTTTTCTTCTTCTTTTTGAGAAGGGAATCCTGCAGTGTTCTCAGTTCTGGTTTCTCCTTTCAAAAGCATTTGTGTTTTTCATGAGCCAGAGCCTTTGATGGGTATAGTCTTGAACCACTTTTATTGTCCCAATGAAGAGAGTGAGGTTTTTCTTATTAATTACAGATGCTTCATCACTTTTACTCTCCTTGTTGACAATTTTAAACTTCTTCACCCTCTGTAGTGACCTGCACGGCGTTGGGAGTGCCGGCTGAGGCAGTAGGGAATGAAGAAACAAGAGACGTATGTACAGAAAGTCTGGGACTGGGTGGGCCATACACTCTGATGGAGATACACTAGCAGCCCAGAAACTCATCATGTTTCTTGTATATGGTGAATTTAAGAGGCAGTGAGTGGGTTAGTTAGTCTTGGTAGGGAGTTTTTATAAGGAAGCAGTCTCAGGCTATAGTCATCAGGGAGCAGGAAGCTATTGTTGATATTTTCTGCACACACAGACAACTCTATACAGTGGAAGTCATTGCCAGTCTCCTGAGCCTGACCTAAGGAAGGCCTTGCCATGCTGACGGGTCTGAAGCATCGGGGTATTTGACATGGGTCTGGTCATGTCATGAATACTCATTCACATAGGGAATCTCTCCCCAGACTTTTCTTGCTAATCTTCATGTTTTTCATGTTTTGTTCTCTCTTTCACTACAGATCTGACTAAGAGCACTGAGTGGAAGATTTGCCACAGTCTAAATTCTATGATGTCTTGACATTGCCTTTGCCAAAGAAACTGATGAATTCTTTTTAGTTTAATCTCACTCCAGTTCTCAGGACATGGGTAGAATATAGCCAGATTTGTTGGCAAATAGCAAAAATGGCCTAGCCCAGTTCCTAATAGAGTCTTTAAAACTTCATGAGTCTGGCTTCCAGAATTGACATTTCATTTAGTATTCTTTCCTTCTACACTCCCACCAGAATGGTCCCTTAAGCTCTGCTCACAGGATCAAAGGGACTTTTTATCCAAAGCTCACAGCCTTCTACAATTCCTCCCATAAATCAATTTCAATTCCTAAGAAACAAGTTGGAGAGACAGTTCAATGGTTAGAAGCACGTGTTGCTCTTGCAGAGGACCCAGCTTTACTTTCTGGCACCTATATAATGCCTCACATCATCTGTAATTCCAGTTCCAGAAGATCCAGTGACCTCCTCTGACCTCCTCAAACACTGCATAAGCATGGTACACAGACACATATGCAGGCAAAATACCCATATACATAAAATTAAATATATATATATTTAACACACACACACACACACACACACACACACACACACGCACACACGCACACACACGAAGGGACTCAGGCAAAACACCCATACAGATAAAATTTAAAATATATCGGGCCTGGCAAACATTGCTCTGGCAGGCTCTGACCTTCTCTCTTATTCCCTCTGCCTTGCTAAAAAACATTAGATTGCACTCCTGAAACTGGCCCCCTAGGTCTGTTTCCTCAATTGGCCAGTCCCTCCTCCTGAGGCTGACTACCAAGGTCCAGCTATCAACATATCGAAATCCATCAATCAACTGCTCCAACTCCCCACTTTGGCTCAACTAATTAGTATGCTTAATTAAAGTTGAACACCTCATGCTAACATGGGGTTTCCCCTTGTACCTTTATAAACTGCCATCTTCCTATGTGTCATGTCTGTCTCCCCTCCATTCTGAGGCAGCCCTTTGTCCCTCCAGGACAAACATCCTTGCCCCTTTCCCTTGTTCCTTCCCCTTCTCCCTCATCACCTACTGTGTTTGTCTCTTGTTCCCTCTGTCCCTCTGGGGCAAGCAAATCTTCTTTATCCTGAGAATTTGGCCGAGGGGGTCTTGAGTCGATACTATATATACATACATATAAAACCTTAAGACTAGGGGCTGGAGAGATGGCTCAGCGGTTAAGAGCACTGACTGTTCTTCCTGAGGACCTGGGTTCAATTCCCAGCACCCACATGCTAGCTCACAACTGTCTGTAACTCCAGTTTCGGGAGACCCAACACAGACATACAGGCAGGCAAAATACTAATGCACATAAAATAAAAATAAATAAATAATTTAAAAAAAACCTTAAGACTATACATATATATGTATATACACATACACACACTCTTAAGAATGACTGGTTTTTTTTTTATTGTTTTTGCTCTTTTGAGGGGCCCACCACCCAGCTCCCAAACAAATCACACATAGAGGCTTATTCTTAATTATAAATGGCTGGCCTTAGCTTGGCTTGTTTCTTGCCAGCTTTTTTTTTAACTTAAAATTATCCTGTCCCATCTTTGGCCTTGGAGTTTTATCTTTCTCTATTCCTATATATCTTTTCTTTCCTTCTTACTCCGTGTCTGCCTGTGTTGCTGGGTAGCTGTCCCCTAGTGTCCTCTTCCTGCCTTTCTCATTCCTTCTTCTTCTCCCCTTCCCCAGATTTATCCTTCTATTAATTGTCCCTGCCTGCCAGCCCCACCTATCCTTTCTCCTGCCTTGCTATTGGCCATTTAGTTATTTATTAGACCATCAGATGTTTTAGATAGGCAAAGTAACACAGCTTCACAGAGTTAAACAAATACAACATAAACAAAAGTAATACATCTTAAAATAATATTCCCCAACAAATCATGATATATATATTGAGAGCTCACAAAGATTCTAACTTGTGGTTTGACTCAAGGTCAGAGAGTCAGAGTTTATGTTGCTCTCCAGGGCTGCCTAATAGGGTACAAAGACATGGTTACCAGGTATCATATACTTCAAGGACTAATCACAAGATGCTTTGCTGTAGGGTATGGTTACCAGGTGTTTCAAAAAGTCTACACTTGGTTGTACATTGTGCTTTTGATCTTAAAAGGCAGAGTTTTGCCTCTCCCCCTGCTAGTGTATAAAAAGCCCATTACAAATAAACTCAAGCCTGCTGGGTATTGACCCAGAGCCCTCCCAAAGCTATCCTGTATCTATCTTTTTTCTTTGTCTACTTCTATATTTCCTCTTTAACATTTCTCAATTCCTTACTCCCCACTTCAAAGGACCTCTTGATATGTCGGGGCTGGACCTCAACACTTGGCCCTGACAATAAATGTGTATGTGTATATATATATATATATTCTTAAGAACCACATGGTTGGGCTTATCATAGGAATAGCCCCACTTCTTGGTACCAATTTTCTATATTAGCTTATGGTTGTGATAAAATGCTTTTACAAAACCAACTTAAGAAAGGAAGGGTTCACCTTGGCTCCCAGTTCTAAGATGCTGTCACCATGGTGATGATCATCCTCTCTGGTGCCTAAGGCACCTGGTCCCATTGTATCCATAATCAGGAAGCACAGAGTAAGGAATGCCAGCTCCTTGTCTTATTTTCTGTTGGGCAGTTAGGGTAGGTCTTTGCATTTCAATGAACCAATCTAAATAATCCTTTATAGAACCTCCCAAAAGCTTGCCTCCTAGGTAATTCTAGACCCTGTCAAGTTAACAATCACACAATCTAAACTAAATAAGAAAGCATGTGAACCCAAATTTTATTACACAACTTTTCCATTATCTTAACAGGATTCATAAAGACACCCAGTGATTTTTCTGTAGCTTTCCAGTTTCATGAAATACTGATAATGTTTCCCAAAAAAAGGGCTGTGGTCAAACAAATTTGGAATACTAAACTAAACAAAGTTAAGAAAAAAAAAATGAGGATTTTATTATTATTTTTTTTTAAAACACAGGAAGTCCCAGGACATGTTCATGCTAATATGCCCTGTTAGTCTATAAATAGCTCAAAGGGATAGGCTGTTTCCTTAATGATCTTGGCCACAAAAATCTCTTTTCCTATGGGCATCTTGCAGAAGTAAGCATCCACAGAGCAAACTATGGGAAATTCTGCTGCTTGAGACTCCACTGAAATCTTCCTTTCATGCAGTAGTTCTCAAAGTGTGGGTCTCAACCCCTTTTCCAAACTTCTATCTCCAAAAATATTTACATTACTATTCATAACAGTAGCTAAATTACAGTTATGAAGTAGCAACGAAAATAATTTTATAGTTGGAGGTCACCACAGCAAGAGGAACGGCATTAAAGGGTCGTAGCATTAGGAAGGTTGAGAACCATGACTTTAGTGAGATGTGATGAGTTCTTTGGTTTTTCATGTTACAGTGTGAAGATGAGTTTCCCTTACCAAGAAGGAGAAGGGTCCAGCCTTCCAGGCATGCTCTCCAAGGAGCCTTGCTCAGTAATACTTTATGTGACTCAGTTGTAGCAAGTCAATGCCAAGGGTTAGCTATTTGAGGATATTGAGTTCAGGGCTTTTTTTTGGCAGCTTTAACATGAAAGGATGGGAGACAGACTTATAAATAACAGTAAAAACACTGTAGGCTTGTTTTGTCTCTGAAGGGCACTACTTAGATTTCTAGTGAGAACTACCAACTTCTGCAAAAATCAAATGAAAGGATTTACATGCAGAGATACACACTAACAGCTGCAGACAAAATCAAGATTTTCACCAAGTAAAAAGTGGCCCCATGGCAACAATCATATATGAAATAAAGTTCTCAATTTATACTTTTTCCTGCTTTTGGATAGTAACTTTTTTTTGTGTTAATTCCTCCTACAATCTGGGTACGAGTTTGTGCATAGTGCTTTTAGGTATGGGAAGCTATGACCTGCTCCCTTCCAAGAGTGCTGTTTTGGACTTCTGTGGCTCTGGGTTATTGGGGCTTAGAGAGAAGCATTTACTCATGAAGAAAATGAAGTCTGGGTGGGTAGAATTATAGAAAGTCAGTAATCTAAGGTAGGATAGTCTCTGAGTCTTCCAAAGTCCCAGTTTAAAGGGCACGTAGGCAGTAAATCAAGGATTGTTTTTGTTACAAAGTATTGCCATTAGTTTCCTAAACCTGTAGGAAGTGTCACCTCTTGTGGCCAGTATGGTAATATACTACAGACCAAGAAAATTTAAAGTTCTATGCTAGAAAAGAAGCTACATCCTTCCACTAAGATTCTTACCAAAAACATTGTTTACACTATGATTTCCTGTAGCTTATGGAATGGAAGAAGATACTCTTTTAGAGGTAACTACCATTTCTCAAGATGAATGAGACAGCAAGTGAGGAGGTCACTCTGGAACACAGTGAACCATCAGATGTGATGCATGATGGGTGGACAAGAAATCAGAATCCATAGGCAGGGACAGGCTCTGGAGTGGCTGA
This sequence comes from Peromyscus maniculatus bairdii, assembly GCF_049852395.1. Lineage (NCBI taxonomy): Eukaryota > Metazoa > Chordata > Mammalia > Rodentia > Cricetidae > Peromyscus > Peromyscus maniculatus. The sequence continues at coordinate 19,711,724 of NC_134854.1, read as the reverse complement.
GTCTGCTGTTCTGGGGAATGACTTTTGTGATCAACAGAAACTTTAGTCGTCAGGGCTGAAGAGGGGCAGGATGACAAGAGGGTTTTAACCCTTGAGCTAAAAGTTTGCCAAATTCTGGTCTAGAAATGAATGTATACACGGACTTCAGGGCAAATGGCCTCCATATGTGCATAGTTAGTGTGTGCCACTGGTCAGCTTATTCCAGGCCTCTTCCTACTTCTTTGTATTGTATTGTCCTTTTTTTTTCATTTTCATGAAACAATGTAATCACAGGGAAGGCATACTTTTAAAAAGATTCATTGTTTTTCTAATATCCAAGATAGCACACGGGCTGTACTTTTAGGTTTGGTGATGATTTGCTGGTCTAGAAAAATGAAATATTTAACACATCTTCCCAAGTTTTTCCTTTTGTTGGATTTCAGTAGCATATAAAATGGAGTCAGTGTGGGAGGCCACAGAGGTTTCCTAGTGAGGTCTGAGCTTGTTTTACCAGCAGGGCTGCATAAGAGGATGACTGGACCTCGGGCCTGGGTACCAGGTGTTTGGAAGGGTCTACCTAGGTCTATCTAGAGGGGGGAGGTCTTTTGCCTTGCTCCTTGGCACTGTTATAAAAAGCCCTTTTGAATAAAGTTCTGGGTTGGTGGATAAGGATCCAGGCCCTCCCCAGGCTATCCTGTGTTTCTGTCTTTCTCTCCCCTCTATATTTCTATCCACATCTCTTATTCTTCACTCCTCAAGAATACTCTGGGGGAAAAGGTGAGGGTGGGTCCCTCACAAGACAGTCAAGTTATCTGTAAAGGCAGAGTGTCTTTTAGTCTGCAGGTTCAATATAATCTTAGTCATGAAGAATTGCATGGGTAGATGTTCCAGTATACTTTTCACATTAAAATAATATTCATTATTTTGTTATACTATTTTACTGGCCATTTTTACTTATGCTGAGAATTGTCTGTTCATGTCTGTTGCCCACTTATAAAAGGTGCATTTTTGGTTAACTTTTATGACCAAATTCTATATTAAAGATAAGAATCTTGTATCTTCTGTGTTGTCGATATTTTGGGTACTATTTCAACGATGTTGAGGATTTTAAGTATCTTCTCTTCATGGTGAAAAAATTGAGGGAAATCACAGAAAAATAATCAACACAGAAAGAACATGGGAAATTTGTTAAGTGGTATCAAAGTCTAGGCTATATAAACTGTCAGATCTATTAGGTTATTTGAATTATCATGATCAATTAATTTGAACGCTTTAGAATCATAACAGATATGATACGATACCAAAAAAGTTGCAGGCATAATCTCTAAGCTACCTCAGAGTAACTTCTTCTTCGTGTTTCGCAAAGAAGAAAGTTTAGTTTTCCTCCTTAGCTCGAAATCGTTTGAGATGGGAAATGAAAAGCTAATTGTGTGAATTAAACTTAAATACACATGCTCAAACAGATAATCACTCAAGCGTGCATTGAAGCAAGTCTGTGAACAGAATAAAATGCTCCCCCTCTCTCTTTTTGTTCCTGCTGTTTCTGTAGTTTTGACAGCACCGTTAGTGTTGATATGTGAGAAGAGCCACACAGTTGGGTCGGGTTCTTCAGCACCTGCCACACCTTGCTTTGGGAGATTCCTTAATTCCTGTAACAATGGTGAGAAAATGGCCAATGTGCCAAATGTGGAGCTACAAGCCTTTCTAGTGTGTTATTTAAACTGAACAACAATTCCATGGTGACAGGTTCTGGACAATCTTCATTTTACATACGACAAAATGGACATCATGGGCTTAGATAATCATTTTCTAACTAAAGGTTTGCATCTGAAATGTCATCAAGTAGCTCATGTTTTGAATACACTGCCCACCTGGAGACACTATTAAAGGAGGCTGTAGAACCTTTATAGGTGGCAGGCCCTGCCGGCAGAAGTAGGTTAGTTGAGATGGGCCTTTTACGAGTACAGCTCAGCCTCTGGTTCTGGCCTCACTCTCTGCTGCCTAGTCTGCCATGATGTGAAAATGTGTCCTTCATCACAGGCTCCCAGTGCAATGGTGTTAAAGCACATGAGGCCAGGCAACCATGGATGGAGGAGCCCTTTGATACTAGGAGCCAAAATAATATTTTCTTTCTTAAGTTCTTTCTGTCAAGTACTTCGGTAACAGCAATGGTGAAGTAGCTAATACAACCAGACTCGCATGGCAGCAAATAGCAAGGTCATGATTCCTACCCAGGCCTCACTGGTCCCAGAACACTGCCCTTCCAAGCACAGTCTGAGATAGAAGGAAACGTCACACAGTTATCTTTTTAAACACAGGACGTAGTCTCTTTGGAGAAAAAAAGGAGAGGAAATTTGACTTTTCTAAAATTTATATATTTAGCAAATTATACTTGCAAGTATCAAGATCCACAGAGGTGAGATTTTTAACAGGGGAAATCTGTTAAATGTGGCATTTGATCCTAGAATTGGAGAAGAGGTGGGAGAGGAGTGTCTCCTGTAATGGGGACTGCAGTGGGAAGAGACACGGACTCCAGGGACAGACTGGTCGAGTTTGCCCTGGGAAGGAAGCATGGAAATCATCCTGTACATACAGAGCACATGTTTACCCACCAGGCACTGCATGAACGATTCCCATTTGCCTCATTTGTTTCTTCTGTGGTCTATGAAATCAGTACTGTTATCACCTGCGTCCAGATGAGGAAATGGAGACATCAGCTGATGCTCCCAAGGTTAGCACCTAGCTAGTGTTGGAGCAGGGTAGAAACCCAAGCCACCCTGCTCTTAACCACTGTCTAACAACCACCCCCTCTTTTCTTCTGAGATGAGAAGGAATGAAGGAGTACTGGGAACTGACAGGGATACATTTGTCTCTAGGAGAGAAATTATACTTAATGGTGTTTGTTTCTCTATGTAGTTGGGAGCTGGGCTGTTTGCCCAAAATGAGAGAATATGATCGGGTGGAAGATTTGAAGAAAGTTGTAAACATTCACATTCAGCTAGAAGCTGACTAGAGAACAGGAAGTTATATCCTTTGCAGAGCAATCCTGAGAGTGTAGACCAGGAAGGAACCCTGTATTCATAACAGAACTCCTATGCTCAGGGTTTGAGACTTACAGCAATAATGGCAACTAGGCAAGCAGCCCTGGTGCCAGAATTCACTAGGGACAGTTCATGGGGACAGGAGACACAGGTCTCCAATCTTTCAATCCAACAGCAATCTGAAGAGCTCAGCCAGGTCAAGTTTCCAGTCAAGGTGGGAGACCTGAACTTTGGAAAGATCTGGGGCTTTTACACTCTTGATTAGAAAGCATTGTCTTCCCTCTGGTATAATCAGGAGCTGAGGCAGAAAAGCAACACATTCCTAAGGACTCAACCTTGGTGAAAACCTTTTGTGCCAACCCAGGCCTTGTGACTGGGGCATCGAGAGCACCATGTGATGTGGCAATACACACAGTGTTCACCAGACCATGGGCATTTATGAGGCACCACCCCTGCCATGGTCAGACAAAGAGTCTGCTCTCCAGACCAGCTGGTTAGCACAGAATGATTGATAACCAGTCTGTTGCCATGAGACTTTGCAGGCAACCTTTTCCTTTGCATGGGGGTTCAGCACCAGGAACTCAGTATTGCACAAGTTAGTCCTTCCCATCTAATCAAGCTTCTCCCTTAGTGTGAGGTCAACTAAGGGTGCCTGATAGTAAGGGCAGTAAGTTTGAAAAGTTTCATCCCAGGATCTGGTCCCAGTAATGATGGAAGAGGGGATCAACGCAGTATTGTTCACAGGGTGAAGAAAGAGGAATCTAGTACCCACATACTCCCATTTTCACTGACTTGTAGTTACCCACCAACTGCACCTAGTTTTTTAATTTACAATCATTAGCATTTTGTACTATCAGTTATTTTATTTCTTTACTGAATTATACTAGATATAATCGAGTGCAAGTATTTTAATTTATAATCTGAAAATGTTTTATTTTTAAATTTGGATGTATGTATGTGTGTATGTGAGTGTGAGTGTGTGTGTGGGGTGTGTGTGTGTGTGTGTGTGTGTGTGTGTATGCACGCACGCACGCGCACCTCTCAGAGCCCAGAGAGGGCATCAGATCACCTGGAGCTGGAGTTCCAGGTGGTTATAAGCCACAAGATACAGCTGCTAGGACCAGAAACTCGGGTCCTCAGGAAGAGCAGCAAGCACTCTTAACTACTGGACCATTTCCCCAGCACCACAACCTGAAATGGTCTGACACATGTCCATGTCAGCTACACTACCACCATCAGAAAAGCCACGAGCAAAGACATCACCCCCTTGACCCTTCACAGCCAAGCCACTCAGTCACAGCAGGTATCAGGTGTCCTTTGCAATCAGCCCACTCTGTCACATCTGAAGTCAGGTGTCGTATTTTGCTCCGTCCATGCTTTTCACCATATGATGAGCTGTGTGTGGCTTTGAATCCTTATTCAATTTCCTTTTTGTCAAGTACATCTTGAATATAAAGTTACCCTATAAACTGGAGTGATTTAGAGATCACAAAGTCGAAAACAAAGGACTAGAGATACAACTATTGCTGTAATAGTGCAAAGTGGAGGCTGAACTGGTAACATAGCAAGTAACTATTAATCTTGAGGACAGACACTTTAGGCCAGATTCCCAAAGCAGACTCTAGCGGACTCGTGCAGTAAGGACAACTGTCTAGCTCTGTCCACTTCTCTCCATCTCCATCTTCATGCCAGTCCACTGTCAGAGACAAGTTCTGGCTCTAGGAAAGAGCGATGCCAAGACCCCTCCGCCTCCATTCTAAGCTCTACCTTGAATCCCTCTTGCTGTGGATGTCAATGGTGCCTGATTCCCCCTGGTCTCAGTTCATGGCCTTCAGCGACCAAGCCCACTAATTCCCCATCTACTATGGTCTGTGTCTTTCCCTCCATGCCTGGTTGGGCCCCCTGCTTGGCCATCTCTGCCTTTGCTGAGTTCCTTCTCGCAGGCCTCGGTACCTGGACCACGGCCGCCTTCTCCCTGTCCTTCCCGGCTCGTTCTGACTGTGCAGCTCCATGCAGCTCCCTTGGCCCTTACTCATTTTGTAGTGAAGATTCTTTAGTTGTCAGAAGTAGGTTAGGACCCAGTAACATAAAAGCAGGATTCTTCCATTGAAACTCGGGATCCCTGTTTGGAAAATGGTCCCCGAGTCAGAATCAGTTGTGTTTAGACAGTGATTCAAGATGAACCTGCAAAAATAACCTGTGAATCCTGTCTGTAGCAGAGGATGGGGGTGGGGTGGGGGTGAAGAAGATTGATCTGGAACTTGCCACGTGAGCTCTGCCCTCTCTGGCAGTTGGAGGAGATGGTCCAACCACAGAGAGTACATGTTGCATATATTATTGACATAAACTATATATTTAAAATATAAGCGAGGCTTATTTATATGTTCGGCCAACTCATAAACTAAGCTGCAGCTGTGACTAAACTATTCTATCAATAGTATAAATCATATAGTATATACCCCAAGGAAGTACTGTCTCCAAGGCCTTTGTAATATGAACCCCCTACTTTTTATCCCATAGAGACTAGAAATTTGAACGTAAGAAAATGTAAGTTGGACACACTGGAGAACTTAGGAGCTGGGAGATGCTTAAACCACACAGTGGACAGGGAGAGCGCTCTCAAGTCACCAACGGCCCAGGAATCCTTCCTTAGACTGTTTTAGACGTGCCTTTGGGAGACTGCAGGCTATCTCAGGGGTGTGAAGGTATTTCTAAACCAGGACTTGGGCCTTTCAGGGTGTGTATTTCAATGTATGCATGGTAATTCCACTGCAGATATGTGGTGAAGAATAAGGTAAAGAGATGGGTGTCAAAAAACGAAATCTGGGACTGCGCTCCATTTGTGACCCTGAACTCCAGTGTCTTCATCTGGGGTTCATGCCACCCTTTCACATTTTGTTCTGTGGATTAAGCGAAGGAATGAACAGCCACCCTCCGGCTCCAAAGGTTTTCCAGCAGAGCGGCTGCTCCCAGTGTCACAGCTTGCTGCTGAAACAACAGAGGGAATTACAAATTCTTCAGTGGGCTTTCTCAGCTGGGTGGAAACGGCTCCAAGGTAAGGATTTAATTAGGAAAGAGAAGCCACAGTATCTAGGTTTTTCACAGAGGGGAGAAGTTGAGCCACTCACAAAGGAGTTTCCTGCTACAAATTCTTCAGTGGCACGGAGTGTGTCTCACTAATTGGGGTGATGACCAATACGATGCCGACGGCCGGCCATTTGCCCAGGGTGGCTGCCTCCATTAGGAATGGCAATATGCCCTTTTTGTGTACTCTGAAAGATACCCAGTGGGGAGGCCTGAGGAGCTACAGAGGCCTTTGTAGAGAGGGCAGGTCTGGGCAGGCTGGGGGTCAGCAGGACTGAGCAGCCCCCTGCTGACAGGCCCTTTCTTCCTCCTGGACAGATCCAGGGGATTCCATTAGAGAGAGTGCTGCTTCAAGCACACCCTGGCTATCTTTAATGACTTCCACGGAAGGAAATGAGTCTCCCAAATCAATTATGACACTCAATTAGGTTACTTAGGCTGATGGATCCCAAGTGAAATCAGAGGATGCCATGTGCTGTTGAAGGGCCTGCAACTCTCCTGGCTTCAGGGCCCAGGGATGTCCCTGTTAGTGTCCCTGTATTAGCTGTGAAGAGTAGTGGTTAGTGGCCATCCAGGCACAGAGTGAGTGCCCAGTCAAAACTGGCTGAGTATACATTTCAGTGCTTTTCTTCCCTGCATCTGATTGGTCTCTAAGAAAACACTTGGAGGACTGAGAATGGTCTATACATTTTATATGATGGAGAAATGCTAATCACCTCCTCTAAAACACATTTTAAATGTTTTTACTGAAACAAATTTGAAATCACACAGGTATGTTTCTCAATAGAACAAAAAGGACCAATGAATGCTGGTATGGCACATAATTGTACTCCCAGTATATGGGAAGGAAAGACAGGACAGGCAGCCTGGGCTAAATAAGTGAGTTCCAAGTAGGCCTAGATCACACAGTGAGGCCTCTGTCAACTTGGCTCTACCAAATAACCGACTACTTTGTTTTTCTACGTGATCCTCTCACTAACAAACCAAGAAGGAAAGAAAGATGCAAAATTAAATCCATGCACAGGAGCCTTGCAATTGCCAGAAGACAACATCTGTAACTTGTCTCAGTATTAGAAGGGGGCTAATGGGTGACCTGTCTGTACCCAGGTGTCAGGGAAGAGACCATCAACCAAGCCATGACCAGGAGGTCCTCCTTGAATGCATCAGAGGAAGATTTCCTGCGTTTGTGCGGTGTTGCCCTCTCCAAACCCCTACTCCATGCCTTTGACTCTAACTCAGTGCCCAGGCCTCACCCCACCCCATGCCTTTGACTCTAACTCAGTGCCCAGGCCTCACCCCACCCCATGCCTTTGACTCTAACTCAGTGTCCCAGGCCTCACAGCCACTACAGACCTTACCACTCAAAGAATCAAAACTAGTTGTGCTGATTGTGATCAACAAAGAAATCCACAGGGGACTAAACCCCAACCTGATCCATAGTCCATAAGCTGTGACTTCCAATTAAAGAGGGTTCATTTTCTTTTCTAATTTGCACAGAGACACCATTCAGTTGATCAGAAGCCCCGTGGTTGTGTTCAGTTGCATTATCACGGCTGTCTTGAATGACTTACGACAATGCAGTAACTTCACTGAAAGCCTTGGCAGATGTAATATTTGCCACGCCGTACTGTGCAAGCCCCCCAGAAGACAAGAATATGGAGAAAGCCAACTTCTGAATTGAAGGCCTCAAATTTTCCAGAACTGAGGAAACATGAACTTAGAGACACAAGAAGTATGCTATATACAAGAAGACTTTTATAAAATAAACCCATTCCTGGATACATTTTGGTGAAACAGTAGAATTTAAAATTTTACAGCAAAATCAAAAGGGAAGATTGTTAAAGCAACAGGAAAGAAAATGATCCACAAATTATAGGTAGAGACTCACCACAGTAGTAAGGGAAGCCAAAAAGCAGCGCTGAAATAATATTTTCAAAGTTCTGACATAAAGTAACTGCCAACTTACACCCTCTCCATAATTGTACTTCAAGAACAAAGGCGTAGGAGACATTTTTGGCAAACGAATTTGAGATCATCACTAAAAGATCTTTACTGAAGAAACCTCCAAAGTGTGATTTTAGGAAGAAAGGAAAAAGAAAATTTTTTTAAATGGAGCTAAGCCTACACATGGCTGTTTGCAATAATAATAATAATAATAATAGTAATAATAATAATAATAATTTCCTTTTAAAAGGGGTGTGCGTGTGTGTATGTTTATGTGTGTGTGTGTGTGTGTTTACCACATGAGTGTAGATGCCTGAAGGTGCCAGGAGAGGGCATCAGATCCCCCTGGAATTGGAATTACAAGCCGTTGTAAGCAATCTGTTGTGGATGTTGTGAGCCAAACTCTGGTCTTCTGAAAGAGCATGAAGCACTCATAACTATGGAGCCTCCAAATAACAAATTTTAATTTGATGTCAAAAAGAAAAAAAAAGAAACATTCACAATGGCAGAGAAGGTGATCAGAATTAAAAGTACATTAAAGATCTGCATATTCTCTCACAGAGATAAAGGAGTGATTGCTAATTTTGCTAGATTTACTCGCAAAATTTGAAAAGTAGTCACTAACACAGAAGTAGGTAAGTAATTCAAGAGAGAAAAGATGAAACAAAAAATTAACAGAGCAGCCTGGAGAGACAGCTCAGAGAGCAGGAGCACGCACTGCTGTTGTAGAGGGCCTGGGCTTGCCGGCTCCCAGTCACCAGTTACCCTTGCTCCTCCAGATGAAACCCTCCTTTGGAGTCCACAGGCACACACACTCATGTGCAGACACCCCCACACAGACACATACATATGCACAGAGTCAAAAACAACTAAAATAAACCTCTTCAAACACGTGAAAAGAATCTCATCACCCCACAAAGGCTAGCAGAGACAGCACAGAAAATAAAACTGAGTTAAAGAGACAAAGCCAGATGATGACTTTTTAAGAAGCCAAATTATGTTTTAAAAACATAGCAAGTGCAATTGTATTAAATCTGTCATAAAAATAAAAGTATTAGAGTTCTAGAAACGGCTTAGCTGGTAAAGTACTTGCCACCCAAGTGTGAAGACTGTGGTTTGATCCCTAGCACCCACATGAAAGTGGAGCATCCCAGCATGCATCTGTAATCCCAGGACTGGGAGGTAGAAAGGAGAGGGTCCTCAGGTTTGCTTGTATCAGCCTGGCAGTATCAGTGAGCTCCAGGGTCACTGAGAGACCATGTGTTAAAATGCAAAGTGCAAAGGATTGAGGAAGACAGCTGATACCAGCCTTTGGCTACACATGGCACGTATGTGTGCACAGGTACACACACACACACACACACACACACACACACACACACACACACACACACACACACTCAAAATAAAAACATCAGGCAGTATACCCAAAACATATGAAAAGACCTGGATAGTTGAAAGTGAGAGGACAGGAGAAAGCTATTCATCAAAAACTAATAAAAATAGAATTGAGAAAGCTATCATACTAGCAGATAAGACAGACTTTGAGTCATGAAAAAAAGATACATAGAGTTCAACCTACTGAAAAAAGTCTCTACTCCCCATGAAGATCTAACAGTTCTAGAATTGCTTCAAATCATATAGATCAGATATGATAGATCATAGAAAGAAATTGACCCATCCTTTCTTACAGTAGGACATTTCAACACACCTCTTAGTCCTTAATGTGCCAAGGATACTTTTTTTTTTTTTTTTTTTTTTTTTTTGGTTTTTCGAGACAGGGTTTCTCTGTGTAGCTTTGCGCCTTTCCTGGAGCTCACTTGGTAGCCCAGGCTGGCCTCGAACTCACAGAGATCCGCCTGGCTCTGCCTCCCGAGTGCTGGGATTAAAGGCGTGCGCCACCAACGCCCGGCCCAAGGATACTTTAAAAGAAAAATTCAGCCATTTTACTGTTCAACAACTTCATTATTTTTGAATGAAAAAAAAATTATAAGTATCATTATGACCATAAGGACTTGATTTAATTCTAGTAAAATGTAAAGCAACTCCACACTCTATTTTAGAAAACCATGTTGTTATTGTATATAAAATTTTCAACATGCATTTAAAATCTTTTAAATTGTTTAGTGATATTTTTACATTGCTATCTCAGTTTCACCCACTGATCTAGTAAAATCCACACATTTTAAATATGGTAACATATAAGACTTGACCAAACAATTTATAAGTTTGATATAATAAACATATATAGAAATCTATATCCAATAATGTAAGGATATACTGCTGAATAAATCATGAAATATTTATGAAATTTGACCAAATGGAGCAATTCCAAAGAAATTTCAAACAAATAGAATCTTACCACCATATAATTAGGTTTGGAACCAATATGCAACAATCAATTGCATGAATAAATACAGAAATGAAAATGGAAATCCAAAAACCCTACTTTATTTGAATAGAATAACAAATGGAAGAAAGTTGGGAATCAATCATACTAGAAGGAAACTTTTGCACGGCTCTTGCTACTTACGAGGCATGTCTTCATACCCTCCTTTGTCTCAATCCAGTCACTGTTTATAAGAGCCTGAATGGAGACCACAACTGTACTCTTCTACAGATGAAGAGACAGGCATGGCGAACTTACAGGAGTTTGCAGTTAGTAGTCCAGGAAGGAGAGCTAGCTCTTGATCTTTTCACCAGTGTTCTTTACCACACATTACTCTAACGGCAGGCAAAATCTCTGGGAGATCCACAAAGTTTTATTAAGATATCTGTACATGAAAAATGAATGGAATACTGTATTTCCTACTGGAAAAGTTGCATATCATTAAGATATACCCCACCCTGCTCCCACACATATCTACACCACTCTTAATTATACTCAATTCAATTTCAGTCAAAATTTTAACAAATTGTTTCATGGATCTAACAGACTGATTTTTAAAGTTCATATGAAAAAAACAAATGGTCAATGAAGTTAGGGTATTAATGGCAAAAGAATAAAGAGAGGAGCTCTCTTTTACCAATTATAAAGCTTGGCTATATTTGAAAAATCAGGGTGCTATTCTGAAATAGAAACGAGTTTGTCCAAGGGGATCAAATGAGCAGGAGGGAAAGTGAGCCTCGTAAAATAGTTGTCGTTTCTATTAGAGATGATAGTTGCATTGCACATCACTGGGAATAGAACGGATTATTGAATAAACACTATTTGGGTGACTGAAATCCTACTTCCCAGCGTACTGTGTTGGTTGTTTCTCATAGCTGCTGGGACAGACCACCTAAGGGAAGTGACTGAAGGAAGGGTTTACTGTGCCTTGCAGTTCCAGCGTAGAGGCATCACGGCAGCCTAGTCTGGTGAGAGCAGCAGGAGAGCTGGTCATTTCACATCTGCCTCAGGAAGCAGAGAAGGACGAGGCTTGTGCTCAGCTGGTTTTCTCCTTTTTATCCACTCCAGACCCCCACACTGTGGAATGGTACCACCCACATCAACTAACCTCATCTAGATAATTTCTCACAAACATGCTCTGAAACTGTTTCCATGGCGATTCTAAATCCCATCAAGTCAACATCAACCATCACACCTACAGAAAACTCAGTTCTTAGATGGACTGTATGCTCAAGACTTCACTGTGCAAAGGCCGAGAAGGTGGTTGCTTTATCCAGAAGGGATGGATTGTTAGGGAATGTTTTGTCGACCATGATTTGAGAAAATTTCTTGAATAAAAAACTGAAAGTGTAACTCACCGGAGCAAAAGCATATTACCTAACTACATTAAGATAAAATATGTTTTCTTTTTGAAAATATTTTCTTCAAAATTTCCTGTATATATAATATATCTTAGTGATACCCAACTCCCCTTGCTCACCAGCATCCCTAGCCTTTCCACCACAGCTCCTTCCCAACAAATCCAGTTAGTGCTTCCCATATGTGCTGGGTTTTTTGTTGTTTTGTTTTGTTTTTTCAAGACAGGGTTTCTCTGGGTAGCCCTGGCTGTCCTGGAACTCACTCTGTACATCAGGCTGGCTTTGAACTGGGAGACCTGCCTGCCTCTGCCTCCCAGTGCTGGAATTAAAGGCATGGGCCACCACACACAGCCCCATATGTGTATAAGTATCAGTCCATCTATAGGAGAATGAGGAACCTAGAAGTGACCACACCCCTAAAGAAAAGTGAATCCCCCCCTCCCACAGCAGCTCTCAACTGCCAATAGCTCTTCAGTTAGGGTGAGGCATCAGAAAACTGGCCCCACCCTACGCTGGAATGTTTAACTGGCTTGACATGGTGCAGGTAAGCACAGCTGCTATACATTCATGCGTGTAACAGTCATGCCATGTCCAGAAGACAGTATTTCACAAGGTTCCTTTCCATCCACCAGCTCGTACATTCTTTCCATCCCCTTTCCCCTGATGTTGCCTGAGACTTGCTGTGTGTCTGTCTGTCTGCCATTTGTCTATCTGTCAATGTTACATCTACAGCTGAGTACTTACAAGCGGTTTTTTCTCAGCACTTCGAACAGTAATGAGTCTCTTCCTTAAGCACTACCCAGTACAACAAAGAAACTTTTCTAACCAACGTTGGGAGCAGTGCATAAATATGAACATAAATATTTAGAAGGCAATATAACTGTTTGGAAAGCAACATCAATAGGTAAGATGAAAGATTTCTGCTCAACTGTAAAAATTTAAACAAAGGTTGGGTACTATATAATATTAAGGAGTTGATAATTTTATTAGACATGACACAGGTGTTGGTGAGTTTGGTATTTATTAAAGAATGACTGTTGGGGATACCTAGTGAAGTGTTTCTTGTGAAATTATACAATGAAGGGGCTGTCTTTACAATTAAAGGTTGATTTCACAGAAGTATCTGCCAGCCTTGAACAGTAGGTCTGATATCTACCTTCTTCCTTTACCCTGGGCACTCAGCTCTTGACGTGTCCATAGTGTGGTAAAAGTGAGCAGAATGCTTGGGCAACAATACTGGAGTTCCAGATTCAAATCCCTTCTCCATCTCATGCCTCACTATGACATTATCCATGTCTGTCAACCCCTCTGAGGCACATTTTCCACATAATAAGTTATAAAAATTTAAGCCTACATAATAGGGCTGGAAGCAGGAATAAAAGGGAATACTTCTCCACTCAGCTCACAGGGTACTCACAGAGTGTAATCGCTAATACACTGGTTATTACCCAGTGGCTCTGCTTCAGTTTACTCTTTCCAAGACAGAATATTGACAATACCTATTTTTTTTTTGAGCCTTGAACCCAAAGACATATATCCAGTTCCTATGATGTCTGAAGTTTTCTTTCCAGAACTTTAGCCTGGTACTCCCCACAGAATTCTACTTCTGTCATTCTCTGTACACACTCGTGTTTCCCAAGACACTAGAGGCGTGTCTTTATGCAAGGCCTAGTCTGTTTAGACTTCTGCAGATACTCTCTCCCAGGTCCAGTTCAAATTACCCAAGTGGCCCCAGGAAATATGATCTTCCAGTTTCCAAGCCTCCAATTCTCCTCACTAGCCCAACTTCCTATATCCACCAAACCCCATATACTTCTGCCAGCTTTAAAGCACAATGCTAACACATTGATTCATGCATCATACACTCAACATAATTCTTCTAAAAACTGGGGCTGAATGGTGAGGCAAACCTTCCTAGTTTCCTCAGAGTGACACAGCCTAACCCAAACCCACAAAATGTGGTAGGGACAGAACCTTTATTTATTCCAATTGTTGCATAATCAACACAGATAAAGAGGCATAATTCTCTTGAGAGATTTTCAAGGTCCTCCTTAAAGTGTGTTTCTCTCACTATTGTGGTTCTAAACTATGGCCACAGCTTCAAGACCAAATTATAGCCTTTGGCGGCTGGTTTCAGTCTGGTGGTTACAGCAATGAATTTGGAGTCAAGAATCCTGGCGTCTCAGCCAACTATTCCCTGGGTAACCACATGCAAGTTAGCTGCCCCTGTCTCAGTTTTTCTGTCAGTCAAATGGGGCACTTTTCCCTCGCTTCCATCTACTTCAAAGGCATCCATGGGGACAATTCATTACCTCACAGCCAGCGAATGTGGAATTTTCTGTGTAGTAACAATACGATTGTCAGCTTTTCCTTTCAAAGCACAATCATTTATCTCGTGATTACTTTAGGGTTTGGGCGGCTGAGTCTCACTGCCGGAGGCTCATTCAGGGGTGTTTGTCGCCAGGCTTTCTCAGCCACATGCCCAGCTGCCTGGATGTTGGCAGATGAAAGCAGGAGCATCTTCCAAAGCATTAAACCAGAAAGCCTGGATGCAGCCCAAGAGAACAACATTGCTAAATCATACTGGTGGCTTTCTGAGTCCCAACCACCCAGGCTTCCCTATAATATCAGAATGTGGAACCACTTGAAAAAAACTGTGGGGAATAGCTTATGGTGTTTGTCAATAAATAATACCTGATTAAATATTCCCCCTCCCCCCCATCTTGGCATAACACCAATATATCTCTTTATCGACCATGTTTAGAGCCTATAGTTCTAAAGGATTCTTTTTTCATACTTCATATTTTAATATATCTGAACACTGAGAAGCTATCTTTTTGAAAACAGTCATTAACAGATCTAATGGAGGTGGAAACTCACCTTTTCAGAGTAACCTTGAGAAGAATTAACTTTTAGCTTCCTACAGCTAATAGAAGTGATAGCTATTAAGAAAGAGTTGTTCAGCTAGCAAATGACTTCTTAAAGTACTTAAGTGGGTTATCCTTTCCACTGCTGATCTTTGTCCTCAATCTTCCTCCATATGGATGTCACTGGAGAGAAGAATGTAAGCTTTGACAGTTGCTGACAAATAGTACAGGTTGAGTACATTCGATTCTGTTTTCTAGAATGTTTGCTGACAACTGAAATCAGGATAAAAAGAAAGAAACTTCGCCACATCAGTCTTTGCTACTATTACTGAGTAAAAATTACAGTACTGGGGACTCCAGCCAATTACAGCCTGCAACTTTAAATAGTGGGTTTCATTATTAACGCCTAAACAGCTATGTCCTGAAAAGTGTAGGGTAAACGTAAGTGTACATTAGGTATGGGAGATGAACTCACTTAGAACTCATGTGGTGTCGTGGAATCTAGTCATCCACCACTTACAGACACAAGAGTCCCAGGTTCTAGTCTGGCTTCTGCCACTAAGTCTCTCTTTAACTTTAATGAACTTTTTGGGGATTCAGATTCCTAGTTGTCACAAGCTTTATTTCCTTTCCTTCCCCCTCACCCCAAAAATAGGTATGTTGGTTGCTGACCCCAGGACATCTTGTGATTTTACTAGGAAATGGGGCCATTATAGATGTAATTATTGAAGATGAATCATACTGGAGTAGACCCCTGATCAATGTGACTAGTGTCTTTGTAAGAAGATGGCCATGCCAACACAGAGACACACAGGGCGAATGCCATGTGAGGATGAAGACTAGGCTGGAATCACACAGCTGAAACCGAGTGCTGAGGATCACCCAGTCACCACGGGGAGCTAGGAAAAGCTACCACATAGGTTTCAGAAGGAGCAAGCTCACCTTGCTTTCAGACTCCCAGACTCAACTGGGAAGCAAGGAATTCTGTTGTTTTGAGTCCCCCAGAGTGTGGTGCTGTTATGGTAATACTTGGAGTCTAACATACCAGTTCTTGTGATGAAAATCTGCACTAAAAGCCTTATCTGAAAATAGACTTTCATTATTCTAAGCCAGGGGCATCAGACTTTCTCTGAGCTGGCTAGGAAATAGTTTAGACTTTGCATGTTGGAAAGTTTCTGTGACAAATACCTAACTCTGTTGATTGAAAGGTGCCATGGACAAAAAGTTAAAAAATCCTTGTGGCTGTGCTCCATTTAACTTTTATTTATAGATACTGAAATTGAATTTCATGTAATTGTCACACACACACACACACACACACACACACACACACACACACACAAATTTAATTCAATTTCTTTGTCACAAGTACACGAACGATGGGAGCAGGTGGTCACAAACTACTACTTAGCCCTGGGGAAAACACAGGATAATTTAAACTACTCTTCTATAACCTGCTCTTGTCTTACAATGAAAAAATAACCCTGACCTGTTGACAGCATAGGTGGTTCACATCTATTGACAGATGGCCAAAAAGAGAAGGACGGACCCGGACAGGGAGATGGAGGACGGTGTAATGAAATACAGGAGCACTTGGAGCCTGTCCCTGTGTGAGCCAGTGCTGGGGTTCAAGTCAGACCTCTTGTGTTGTCCCCTGACAGATCCCAGACTGAACTGTAACCTGAAGCATTCACTGAACCAGCACAGAGGGCAAAGCACTCCATCTATATAAAGGTTAAGTCAATGAAATTATTAAAATGCTAGAGCAGGATTTGAGAGCTTAACCTGCCAGGATGCCATCGTCCTGGCACAAGGAGAACATCTGATATGCCTGATAGAAAATGTCCACAGAGTACAGACCCAAACCCAGCAATCTGCTTTGTGTTACTTTCTAATAAACGTCAATGAGGAAAGTATGTTTATAACTCACTATACGGGGGAGGAAATCCAGTAGCTTGCCACATGGGAGTACGTACTCCTTGTTGATTCCAGGAAAATGTCAAGCTAGTACAACTGCCCAAAGTCTCTCATGATGAGCTGCATTCATGTTGACTCAGTAAGAATAGTAGGCCCTCCAAGTTCCATGAATGTGATATTCCCTGCTATTTAGCAGCCAAACCAATTAAAGCAGGTCGAATCAACAACCTGCTTTGGAACTGGAAGTCATCAGTGAGATTCAGGTCCAGTTTTGTCCTTCTATTTACCCTTTCCTGGGATGGATGGGTTGTGGGGTGGAATTTTGGTTCCTGTGTTTCAGCAATGACCTACTAGAAATAGTTCTCACTTCCAAAGCTACCACAGCAGCATGTCTTCTTACTTCTTCTTATTGGAGTTTTTCGCCCATCTTAATTTGGTTTGCTTGGCATTTATTAAGAACATGACTTGGCCTAGGATGAAGACAGCTCATATCCATGAAGGCTGTAGATTTTTTATGAAGAAAGAAAGGTCTTTGTAAAGCTGATAATTTTACTTGAATAAGCCCAAGGAATAAGATGAAGGATAAAGATAGTGAGCATAATACGAAACTAGAGGGGGGCACTAAGCCCAAACTGAGGGTGCAAAAAGAGGTTCCAAGAGAGGATGGGTGAATGAGAGCAATATATAAATCGAGGAAGAAGAGGGAAGGGCACCTCCACCCACGGGATCTGTGTGAGGAAGAAAAGTCCAGAGGCAAGAAACAGAGGAGCACATCTGGAGCAGAAGTTCTAACCTGGGTCTCCAACTCAGGCATCCAGAATGGAGAAGACTGGGTGCCTGGACACTGCTATTCTTCAAATCTCCAAATCCACAGTGAAAGCTGGAGCCCAGAATGTCTATTCTCGTTCTTCTATCATGTTCATATCAGGATGGAGAACCTAGTTCTAGGGGTATTTTTTTTTAAGGTTTTAATTTTAGAAGAAAAAAAAAACTGCCTTTGGCTAGTGGTTTGTTTGCGCTGGACTGGAGCTTTGCAGTGACTCCAAGTGAGACAAGCGGAACCACGAAGGCTTCTCATCCTGCTGATGGGCCTGTCCTCATCCTTCTCCCTGGGGCCTCCACCCAGTACACCCCACATCCACCCCAGAGTCACTTTTTTGGAAAGAAAGACCAAGATGGGCGGAAAACAAGAGCTGTGCCTGTTCTACCCAACTTGGCTGTTGGGCACCAAGCTGTAGAAAGTTATAGGTGTATACCCCGTAAGGAGGGGAGCAGTCTCCATGGCTACGGTTAGTTCAGGCCCACTTAGGTTTTAGCCTTGAGCGAAGGTGCTCTAGGTAGGGAAAGGCAGTTGTTGGAGAAAATGTAGCTTCATTTCCGTTGTTTTTCCCCCTCGTTTCTAACGACTTAATGACGGACATCTGTCACTGCCCAGATGGGAGGCTCAGTTCTTTGGTTCTCCAACCACAAGTGGAAATATACAAAAACACTATGAAAGAACGGTGGCAATACTTTCTTCTCCAGGCTGAGGCAGCTGGTCATCAGGGCCCTTCCTGGCTAGGACTGACAAAACATTTTCACCCGGCACTGGAATTAGTTAACACAGGCGTCAAGATAGCCGGGGTCTGCACACCAGTGCCACCACTTACCAGCTGTATGACTGAAATAAGTCATTTAGCTCATTTGTTTCCTCATCTTCAAAACAGGGACAATAATAGTACTTAGAATTAAGTGAGAAAATGTCTGCTACGGTTGTCACACGTGATATATAGTTAGTAATTATCAGCAGTTATCTGCCTCCCATCTAACATTCTTTACTCTGGAAAGTATACTTTTCCTCAATAAAAGACATGACTTTCTACTGAATCCTGATGATTGGAACAATAAACTGTGTCATGCTTCAAGTTAAAATCTGCTGTCTATCCACAGGAAGTGGTGCATCCCTTTACTACTACACAGTTCTACAGCATGCCGACGCTAATCCTACCTCCAGACCTTCATCCAGGCTATTGCTGGCCAGGATGCTCTGACTCGTCATGTACCATCCAGCTATCCACTCGTCCTTGTGTGTCCCAGCTCTTTACAATGCAGTCGCATCATGGATTCAGTTGCAGGGTGTAGAGAGCACCATCCACACCTTCTTTTTGGAGCAGCCATAGCAGCAGATGCAGAGATGAGATACTCCGCATTAGGCTTAGTTGGGAAAAGAGCCTTGATGCTTGAGAGAAAAGACTGTGTAAGCAAAGAACATTAAAATACCAAGCAGTTATGATACTTGCAACCATATAAGCCTGAGCCCTCCTAAAACAGATGCACCACTTACACATTCTGTTTCCTTCTGCTTCTCCAGTTCCTGTTGCCCAACCTTTACTTGACAGGTTTCCTGTCAATCTTTCTATCAGGATTTCTTTGTTCCTCCGAGAAGCCTGATTGCTCTTCTGACTATGCCTTACCCTTGTGTTCTTCACCACAGTAGGTTTTCTTTAAAATTATTTTTTCATAATTTTTGGGAATGTATATATGCATCTACTTGCTTCTTTCTTGCTCACCAGACTGTGAGAACCTACTCATACACATACAGAACTTACAGGTAATCCAGGCTTTCCCTATCAGGGAAATCAGTCCTAACAACCAGGGTTTAAAATACCATTAGAACAGTTACAAACATCAAGCCACTAAAACTATACACTAGTAGATTAATGATTTCATAATATGCACAATGACAATATGTTGAAGATAAATTCCACTGAGCTATGCATTGAGCCAGAAATTGGACACACAGTGGAAAGTCAAGGGCACGAAAACATCACATTTAATTGGAACATCAGTAGAGTCAGGAGCAAGAAACAACAAGCAGAATGGCTAACGTACTCTCTCACATCCTGGAGGCCTGTGCCCTAGGAGTGGGGTATTCTACAGCAGGGGTAGGATACACAGCAGACCCTGGGTGCTATGGGAGACTAAGGGCGGAGCCTCATTCCACCCTACAGATAGTATTGTCAATTGTGAGGACCACTTTGCTATTTGTACACATGGAAAGCACTAAAACAACAAACAAAACAGGACATTTCACTGTGTGTGGAGTAAATATTTGTCTGAGAGCAATTCTTTCTATGGAGAACACTGACTTTTATCCTCACTTTGGGGTGGGCTAAAGAGACTATATAAAGAGTGTAATAAATTCACACAATACTTTGTGGATATTTAATGATGAAACTTCAAGGAATCAATAGGGTCCTCTTTTTCTATTGCTGCTGTCATGGCTATGTGCAGAGAAGAAGACATGAAGAACCAAAACACGGGGTGAGAAAAGGTCACTGAAGTGCCTTTAGTTCTAACACCTTATACATCCATCTTCAGAGCAGTCTTTTAAGGGAGCCAGGTCTAGATAATAGTTTTAAAATGTATCAACACCTAAAACTTATGAGACATTTATGGCTTCTGTTATATGGCCTCCAATCCTCTCCACACCTATACAGCATCCAAACAGCACCCTGTGTCCCTTTGGGGATAAGTCAATTAGTGTGTGACCCTCCTAGGAGGCACTGAGTACTACCTCACTGCCATTTTTGCACAGAAGCTCCCTCTCCACCAGCTAGCTTCTGGGCAAATGGGAATCAGGCAATCAAACACCACCTGGAGATGGCAAGTTCTGAGCAAGCAATGTCATGGAAGAGGTCAAGTTTATTACAGCAGCATTGAGGACCAGCTGGCTCCTGAATTGAACACTGGTCATCTAAGATGCTGATGTCAGATGCACAGTAGCTTGCCACGTTTTCATTTTCCTCTGGATCTACGTCCTCCACCATCCTGGCAGGGGATTCTTTGTTAGTCTTAGATATTTAGGGTTGGTCTCCGTTATGGGAACTCAAGAACTCTCACCAGAGATGCTATGTACAGCCAAGTAGCCTGTATTTTTAAATGGAGGCCTGCAATCTCGTCTGGCTCTCATTTACCAAGCTCATGAGGCAACGTATTTCCAGGAGGAAGGACAGGGTGGCATTTTCCAATTTACACAAGGCATCATATAGGCTGGCGGCAGCTTGGCCTCTGACTGACACATCTCCATTTTGCAGTGTGAAACAGGGGCTTAATGATCAATCGTTGACACAAACTGTGTTTATAGGAGTGGAATGATATGGCATTGACATTCTGAAGCCTAGCTCTGCCTGTGACTGAATCACCGATACATCCCTACATGAAAAAATGAAAAGAGAAATGTTTGAATAGTTCATCCTGTTGTGATAGTGCCCACCAGTCTAACCTGTAAATGGCTTTCAATTATTAATGGTTGAAATTTAAATTAAATTTAAGAGCATTATAAACACTACTGCCTGGTACCATGTTAGCGTTTAACAGTAAACACTTCACATTCATTACTGCTGACAGAAAAGCAACTTACAAGAACCAAAACTTTCCTTGACTTACCCAGAAGCTGCATTTCTCCTTTTCCTGGAGAGGCACCCTAGAAAGGTAAAGCTCTCAAATTACACCATGCAATGCTCCAGTCTAACCTCTTTACATTTTATCATTTTACATTTCCCTTTTGCCCTCACGCTGCCCCAATTTAGATCATGAATGTATCCAGAGGCAATGCGGGCCAGCGTATATACCATGCCTAGAATGTGAACACATTTATTGTCAAAAGGGAAATTAGAGAGTCCCCACTCCTTCCATTAGGACCCCAACAGTTAGCTTCCCTTCCTTCACCACGTTTCCTTTTACCATATTAAACCCTCCAGCCTTCCTTTCATGTTACTTTAAGACACTGATCAAAATCTTTTGTTCCTACTTCCCTTCCCCATAAAAGAAAATTAGATTTGTTTTCAGGCTTTAATCCTGCTAAGATAAAGCGAATCAGCTCTGTTTTCATTACTGTCCAGTCGGTTCCATCAATCACGGAAGGGAATCAGTAAAAGCAATCAGCGAACAAGGTCAACAGCACTCAGCAGAGGGCCAGCGCGATGGTACTTTAGCAGCTCCAAATGAACACTGGGGACAGGATGACAGTGCTTCACAGCCCTGAGAGGCCCAGGCCAGCATCTTAGGAAGTCGTCTCTAAATGGGGAGAAGATAAAGCAGAGAAAGGAATTATCTTTATTGCGTAACAGGTCTCCCAATACCAAGCCCGGCAAAAAACTGAAAACCTCTGTTGGGAGCTAGGGGTACCTTTTCTTGGCACAATGACTCAGAGCTTGAGATGGAAAGCCTAAACCTCAGGAGATCTTACTCTTCTCTGGTCAATGGTGTTGTCACATCTGTGAAAGAATTGTGGAATCTTTTAGGCAGACATGGGCATTAACTGGTGACAAGGAACATGAACTAATTCTGTTTAACTTAATAAAAGGGGGGCATGTTTGAAGGGGGAGAGTTATGAGAATCAGTACTAGGTTAAAAAGCCAGGCTTTAAAGTGATAGGATCCAAGATGTCTTGGTTCCAGAGTCCAGAACCTAGTCAGTGGTCTGCACTGCATGAACTCTGAATTCTCCCAAATTTACATCCTCTTGCTTGACACACAAAGTCCCAAGTAACAGAGTAACTGGTCTAGCACTTAACTTCAACCTTTTAGGGTGGATAGAGACCTTGATCTGGGACCCCACTAAGACAGTGAAAAAAATGAAGGCATTGAGAGAAGAATGAGGAAGGTCAGTGGCAATGTTAATTATCTGAGTGGTGTTATCAACATAAAGGACAATGCATCTCTGATGGCCGTGATGGAGACAGTGTCCACTATACTACTGGACACATTGTTTTAGCCCTAGAGGTCAGGACACATCTTCGTTCTTGCGTTAACAAACCTCTAATAAAGCACATGTAGACGAGCTTCAGTAAGCAGTACTGTACTTAAGTATTTGCTGAATAGGTGTTATTTGTTCTCATGCTTTCCCGTCTCCCCCCTATATTTCCTAATATCTAGCAAACATTCTCTAGTCAAAATTGATAAAAATAGGATCTCTACAAGAACAGGCTCAGTGCAATGGTAAGAAAAGTCCTGCACCGAAACCTGTCCTTGCTTCTACCAAATGTGACCTTGGGGATGGGTCACAACCACTTGGGATTCATCTATAAAATGAAATGGTGGAGGCAGATACTCTTTAGAAATCTGTTCAGTTCTCTTAAGTTTAACATCACGGTCACAAACATACAGATGACAGAGACTTGGCTAACAGAAGAAATGTTTATAATTTTCACAGTATGACAAGGCTCTACCCTGAATCGGGACAGAAAGTAAAATCTAACTTACTTGGTGGCATTTAGGAGAAATTGCCAATATCGTAGAAAATCTAGATCACTATTATCAGACTTGAAAAGAAGGGCAATAGAATCAATTTTTCAAATAAAGTCCAACATTGAATTCCAACGTCTAAAGCAAATAAAGGTCAAAGCACTCTTCTGCAACAGAGGTGGGGAGACTGGCCCCACCCTCATCCTCCTCTTCTCCCATTGGCTCCCAGCAGCAGCATTTGCTGCCACTCATCCAATTCCTGACTAGCCACTCCTAGACTTACCTGAAACTTGATTAGCAATCTTGTTTCAGCAAGGAAAATAGAAAAGGCTTTCTCTAGAGAAATGCAGTCAACTGACTTAAATGCTATTGTAAGTTTATCAAAAGTTAACTTTAATTTTAAAAAAGCAATTAATCCTCCACATTACTAAGAATATGTACAATATTGTTTTAAATGAAAACACAGGTCCCATGTGTTTGCCAGACATAATTATTTACCAGATTGAACTATGAAATATAAAGAAACCCTTTCAATACATGTCACTAGCTTTTACATTTAAATCATTTTTACTTTAGTCTTTTTGTATGATTTTTTTTTAACAGTCCTTCTTCAGAGAAATGATGTGTATGTTGGTAAAGCCCAAATAATTTAGCATATTTCCTTTTATAATCACCAAAGGGGAACTTATTGAAAAATATGAAATAACATAAAGGCAGACCGCTATCTCTGTCCCTAGTAGTGAGGGCTTTCTCAGCCTTACCTTAGGAGAGTATAGCTATGCTTATAAGTCAACACTTGGCCTACTCCTCTACTTGGAAATATCATCACCCAAATGAGGATATGAACTTCACTGTGGGCTTCACACATAACATGCCAAACACAAACCAGTGTGAGCTTTGAAAGGTTCAAGCATGCACATTAGTCATCTTTATTTACAAACACTAATGTTGAGAAAAGTATATCGTTTTACCTTAAATTAGAAATTAGTCTTGAAAATATAAACATGATTCACATGCTCAATTTACTTCATCATTACTGAGTTTTAATGATGTCATCTTTTAGTAAAAGTAAAAAGTTATGAAGGTTTTTCTGAAAGATATTTCACCATGGCAGAAACAAAAAAGTAACCTTCTTAGTCATTAGTGATCTTCCTAACCTTTTTTGACAGGATGTAAGTTTTAAATTGTCTAGGCACAGCCAATTAGGTGTGAAATGGCTTAGTATGTGGACATCGAGTATATATGCGGGTAAGAGGGCAGACAAAAGCCATCTGTTACAAAGGGTCCCTGCTTATTGTCTGTTCCATGAGGAGTCTGCCAAACTATCTTCATCATTTATTTGATCAGTGGTCAAACTTAGACAATTAGAAAATTACAAAATTAGACTCGAAAGTGATTAGAAAATGATCAAAATCCACTTTCTAGTAAGTATTGACGACAATCAATACACTGTAGGCCTGGGGCACATGCTGTTGGTGTTCCACTCTGCTTCCCAGTCCTTTCCTTCTAGACACACACCTTCACCTCCAACAGCCAGGAACTGGAACTTTGAACCCCTCTTAGCCAGGGGCCACTCTTCCTGCACATGGCCCACGCCAGGTGACAATGGAGTTTCCTTACCTGGCACTCAGACTGCTTGGAAGGGGTAACTGCGAGCAAAGTGTGGTATCTATACCCTCGCAGGTGGCATGAAGGTCAAGTTGCCCCGGTGGTTACTTGATTGTCAAATTGGTTACACAGTTTATTAGTTTTCTTCTTTCCTACCTCACTTTTCTTCCCTCCTGTCATCTTTAAAACAAACCAGAAAACTTCCCTCCCCATCTATAAGCCTACTTTTGGGAGAAGAGAAAGGAGGACAAGAAGATTGAAAGATGGGCCCAACATGGACACTCTGTGTAAGGATGTGTCTAAAAGGGCAAATACTCTAAGCAAAAACACTAAGAGACAAAAAGGACAAAGTTACACTGTCAGTGGAGATGTGCCAGCTCAGGTAAAGACAACAACCTGGAATACACACACACACACACACACACACACACACACACACACACACACACCATACATACATAATTTCAGACAGGGTCTAGCTATGTCGCTTAGCTGGCCTTTCACTTGTGCGCCTCCTGCCTCAGCCTCCAGAATCCCGAGATAACAGGATTACTCCATCATGCCTGGCAGAGAATCTGGAATTTTTAAGGTTCTGTGTACTGACAGAATGCTGCTCTTGGTCCTCCCTAGACCCTACCATCCTT